>NC_137054.1:43626213-43813713 GCF_032717465.1 Coenobita brevimanus | reverse complement strand
GCCTTCATGGATTTGGAGAAAGCATATGAGAGGGTGGATAGGCAAGATTGTGGGAAGTATTAAGCATATATGGAGTAGATGGGAAGTTGTCGAATGCTGTGAAGAGTATGTATGAGGGGGCTAAGGCTGCAGGGCGTGTGAATAGTGAACTGAGTGAATTTTAGTATCTGAAGGTGGGATTGAAACAGGTATGTGTCATGTCTCCATGGTTGTTCAATCTGTATGTGGATGGGGTTATAAAAGAGATACAAGGTAAGGCAGTGGATGTTGGAGTGGCCCAAATGAGAGAGGGCAGTGTTTGGAAACTTCCTGTACTGTTGTTTGCAGATGATACTGTCTTTTAAGTGAAGACAATGGGAATCTGCAAGGTTTCGTGGATGAGTTTGGGAAAGTGTGTAAGAAACGGAATCTAAAGGTGAATGTAGGGAAGAATAAAGTTATGGTCTTTGAGAGAAGCGATGTCAGTGAATGTACAATGAGGTTGGATGGCGAGGAACTGGAAAATGTGAGTACGTTTAAGTACTTGGGTAGTGTGATGAGTAAGGATGGAAGTTTGGAGGGTGAAGTGCTTGAAAGGGTACAACAAGGACGAAAGGTTGCTGGTTCCTTGAAAGCAGTGATAAGAAACAGGGAAGTGAGCATGGAAATGAAAAAGTTACATGACAGCATTGTGATACGAACTCTAATGTATGGAAGCGAAGCTTGGACCTTGTTGGAGGGACACAAGTCAAGAGTGAGAGCAGTGGAAATGAGTTATTTGAAAGGCGCATGTGGAGCCACATGGAGAGACAGACTGACAAATGAGGATGTGAAGGAACGTTGTGGTGTGGATGTGGATGTGATAGGAAGAGCTATAAGATACACAATGAGGTGGTTTGGCCATGTGGAGAGGATGGAGAGTGAGAGGCTGACGAGGAGAATTTATGTGAGTGAGGTGGAGGGGGAGAGGGGGAGGGGGGCCAAGGATGAGATGGAGGGATGGAGTGAAGAGGTATATGATGGAGGGGGGTGTGAGCTGGGAGCAAGACAGTGAAATGGTGGGGGACAAAGCGACGTGGAGGCGACTTGTTTGTGGCCACTCCCTATGGGGTTAAGGCGTCTGGCAACAGATAGATCTATCTATCTATCTATTGCCAGACGCCTCAATCCCGTTTGGGGTGGCCACAAACAAATCGCCTCCAAGTCGCCCTGTCCCCCGCCTTTTCACTGCCCTGCTCCCAACTCACACCCCCCTCACTCATATACCTCTCCACCCCATCCCTCCATCTCATCCTCGGCCTCCCCCTCCCTCTTCTCCCCTCCACCTCACTCACATACACTCTCTTCGTCAGTCTTTCACCCTCCATCCTCTCCATATGGCCAAACCACCTCAGTGTGTTCCTCATAACGCTTCCTATCACATCCACATCAACACCACAACGCTCCTTTATATTCTCATTCGTCAGCCTGTCTCTCCATGTGACTCCACAGGCTCCTCTTAAATAACTCATTTCCACTGCTCTCACTCTTGACTTGTGTCCTTCCAACAACGTCCAAGCTTCACTTCCGTACGTTAGAGTTGGAATCACAATACTGTCATGTAGTAACTTTTTCACTTCCATGCTCACTTCCCTGTTTCTTATCACTGCTTTCAAAGAAACAGCAACCTTTCTTCCCTGCTGTACCCTTTCAAGCACTTCACCCTCCAAACCTCCATCCTTACTCATCACACTACCCAAGTACTTAAACGTACTCACATTTTCCAATTCCTCACCATCCAACCTCGCCGTACATTCACTGACTTCACCTCTCTCAAAGACCATCACTTTACTCTTCCCTACATTCACCTTCAGATTCCGTTTCTTACACACTCTCCCAAACTCATCCAGATAGATAATTATCTCTCTCTCTCTCTCTCTCTCTCTCTCTCTCTCTCTCTCTCTCTATATATATATATATATATATATATATATATATATATATATATATACATATACAGCAGCCGTGGCTCAGTGGGTTAGAGCGCTCCACTCTGACCGAAGGGTCGGAGGATCGAATCCACCCAAGGGTCATTGGTAAACATCAGGAAGGGCATCCAGTCATATAATGCTACACGCTCCAGTCAAAAAGTTCTCTACCCAGGGGCAACGCCTTAGCCCTTCGGGGATACCTGGCATAAAAACATATATATATATATATATATATATATATAAAGTGGAGTCTCTTATCCGAAATTCTTTTAACCGTAATATGCCATTAACCGTAAGTTTTACTAAAACATTCTCATTTCGATTAACCGCAAAAATCCGAAATCTATCAGAAAATTCAAACACTGCGGGCTTGTTTCGCGCCACTATACCTCATACCAATTAATCTGGCCAGGCATGTATGGCAACACTGTTGCTGCCGAGATTCTGATTGGCTGGAGGTGTTTGTTCGATTTCGTTGTTGCTTAAACTGGTACTCTATTTATTATCAGATGTGATACTGAGTTTGTCGACAATACAATCGTCAAAAGCAATAAGAAATCCGTTATATACTTATCAACAATGAAACTTCCGTAGGAAGGTAGAGATATTGAGTCAACAAAGTATTATAACAGTCCAAGTCAAGGTCAGCATTCGAACAATTCCTTTAAATCTCTGACACTCCATAATATAATAGAAAATTAAGGAAACCTACTTAATCTAAGCGTTGGTATAACGCAGTTTAAATTTTAAGATAAGTCCGTACTGTGATAATAGAGGATATATAATGAAATAGTTTTCCTTTAGCCTACTTTGATTTTTCGCGATTTTTTCAAACCTCCTTCCCCGCAGAACTCGTCTTTTCATTAGAATATTTAATTATTCAGAGTTGTGGCACGGTTTAAGGGTGCGGACTAATCTTACAATTTAAATGTGTTTTACCAACGCTTAGATTAAGCAGGTTTCCTTAATTTTCTGTTATGTTAGGGAGTGTTGGAGATTTAAAGGAATTATTGTTCGAATGCTGACCTTGACTTGGACTGCTATAATACTTTGTTGACTCATATCTCTCTCTTCCTACGAAAGTTTCATTGTTGATAAGTATATAACGGATTTCTTATTGCTTTTGACGATTGTATTGTCGACAAACTCAGTATCACATCTGATAATAAAAAGAGTACCAGTTTTAGCAACAACGAAATCGAACAAACACCTCCAGCCAATCAGAATCTCGGCAGGAACAGTGTTGCCATACATGCCTGGCCAGATTAATTGATATGAGGTATAGCGTTAGTTTACCTTTGCTCCGCAAGTCACCAGAGCGAGCGAGTTGACCACTCCCTCACCTGCATCCACAACCTCAGAAGATAATGGATGATGTGGGAGATGTGGATGATGTGGAAATGACTGAATAAGGAAACAGAAAATACGAAAAAACTATTAGGTTTAAGACTTTATTTGTTTGAATTGCTTACAGTGAATTATGTAATATTTTGGTGAAGGTTTATTTAAGTTTAACTGAGTGAAGAATTATTTGACAGTTTCTATTAGTTACAAAAGTGCAGTTACATGCGTAGTTACTACAGTGTATTAAGTGTTTTGGTGATGGTTGAGTGGCTTTTGGGGTGCTGGTGGTGGTGGTGGGGTAGACGTCGCCAGAAATGGGTGTTGGGGGAGTACAATACTATTCCCTTGTATCCTACATATTATTGCAGTATCTTTTATCCGAAAAAATCGATTAAACGAAACTTTGAAAGTCCCGTGATTTTCGGATAAAGAAGATCCCACTGTAAATAAATAAATAAATAAATAAATATATATATATATATATATATATATATATATATATATATATATATATATATATTTGTATATATTTGTGTGTGTGTGTGTGTGTGTGTGTGTGTGTGTGTTCTTACCTAATTGTATCTTTACAGGAATGAGTCAAGCTCGTACTGTCCCGTGTCTTAAACTACTTTTATAGAACATACCTTTACATTTATGAATTGTTTTGACACACTATTTCATTCCGTAGTGCATTCCACTGATCAATTGCCCTACTTGGGAAACTAAATTTCCTTACGTCTTTATCGCCTCTCTTTTTATGCAGTTTTTTGCAGCGTCCTCTTGCTGATGCATCCCCATAGGTTATTTATTCATTTATGTCTATTTTCTCCTTCCCTGATATGATTTATATAGCATAATCATGTCTCCTCTTTTCCTTCTCTGCTGTAGTGTAGGTAGATTCAGTTTTTCTAGTCTTTCTTCGTAGCTTAGATCCCTTATACTTGGTACCCATCTTGTAGCGGCGGCCCTTTGAACTTTTTCAATCGTATCTATGTGTTTTTTAGATGAGGACTCCAGACTACTGACGCATACTCCAGGGTTGGTCTGATGAATGACGTTGTTATCTTTCTTAACATGTCTTCATTTATGTACTGAATGTGAATGCTATTCTCATATTTGCAAGCAATGTATACATGTCCCGTACCTTCTCACTGATGTGGTCAGCCGGAGATAGTCTGTTATTGATAATCACACCTAGGTCCTTCTCTTTTTCTGTTGTGTGTAGGGGTTTACTTCCTAATTTATAATCCCAATCAGGTCTTTTCCCACCTTTACCAAACTTGATTACATTACACTTGTCCACATTGAATTCCATTTGCCATGTATTGCTCCATTCATGAAGTTTATTCAATTCTTCTTGTAGCTCAGTTGCAAGAGTCTGTGTTAGTAATTTGTATTTTTGCATCATCAGCAAACATATTTAGATATCTTTCATTTCCAGTGTTACTGTCTATATCATTTATATACACTAAAAACATAATTGGTCCCAGCACTGAGTCCTGTGGAACTCCGCTAGTCACTTCCCTCCATGATGAGTAATTTCCCCTTAGTACTGTTCTCATTTCACTTTTTATGAGAAAATTTGGTATCCAACAGTACAGTTTGCCTCGGATTCCTCCTTGATGGTACAGTTTCCATAATAGTCTTTGGTGTGGTACTTTGTCAAATGCTTTCTTGAAATCTAAATAGATACTGTCCACCCATCCTTCTCTGTTCTGGAATGTTTCTGTTACTCTATCATAGTAGCTCAACAAATTGGGAACACATGATTTTCCCTTTCTGAAACCAAACTGTCTTTCCGTTATCATATTGTGTTCTTCTAGATGATTTACCCAACCTTTTCTTATCAGCTTTTCTAATACCTTGCTTACAACACTGGTTAGTGATACTGGTCGGTAGTTGAGTGGATTTTTTCTATTCCCTTTCTTGAATAAGGGAACAATGTTTGCTTTCTTCCAAATATCAGGTAGTTTACCTTGTCCCAAGGATTCCTTGAAAATTAAAAATAATGGTTTACTTAACTCCTTTGCACATTCATGTAGCACCCAACATGAAATTTCATGAGGACCAATTGCTTTTCCCTTGTCTAATTTACGTAGCTCCTCCTGTATCTCTTTTTCTGATATTCGTATATCTGGTAGTATGTGTGGGCATGCATGTTCCATATAATCCCTTTCAAAATTATTTTCTACTGTAAAAACTGATTGGAAATTCTTATTTTGTGCTTCACAAATATCCTTTTCTTGTGTGTAGGTGATCCCCTCATCTGTAATGTGTGTGTGTGTGTGTGTGTGTGTGTGTGTGTGTGTGTGTGTGTGTGTGTGTGTGTGTGTGTGTGTGTGCATTCCCGTTGTAAACAGCTACCATAAATGTTGGAGTAATAGTTGTAGAATTAGGAAGAGTTTTTTTCTAGTAATGATAATAACGATAAAGAACATAGAAAAAAACACTGCATCCATTCCTCGATGTTAACTTCTAAGTACCCCACCCACTGGGAACATCTGAGTCCACTAGAGTATCATGCGCCATTTGGTTATATGGTTAATACCCAGAGCTGGAACTGGTTTTCTTGATAATAGGATATTCGGGTTTTCACTCATTGTAGAGTGAACTGTCTCTGAGTGAGTGTGAGGAACAATACAACCTGGATTAATACCGATATTGATAAGAATACGTAAAAATAGCTGTAGTTATAGAAATTCGAACTGCAATGACTACATATTCTCGTATGCTTGCACATCTATAATCAGCTAAGGCTTTGTTATCATCTTCTTGAAAATGCATTACATTCAATGTATTGTCATGAAATTAAAAGATTTTCATGCACTTTCGTATTCTAATTACATTATTGTTACCAAATGCAAACCTTGTATTGTCCCGTCTCCAAATGTGGATGCGTCCATGGATCGTGGAGGAAAATGTCTTTTCATCTGTGAAGACAGCCCTCTCCCAGAACTGAATATCCTTCGACACATGCTGCTGAGCGAACGCTAATCTGGCAGCACGGTGGGCATCGGTCCAACGCTCCTTTTCCGCCGGCACGCGGTGGTGAATGCCTGCTGCGTGGAGGCGTCGCCGACCTGTTATCGCGGACACCTCCAGTCCCAGAACATCGCATATTTCCTTCGCGTTTGTGAACGTTTCTTTCTTCCTTTTTTTTCTGTGTCCGACCCTAGGCATAGGCTTCACAGCCTGCTCCCAAGGCCCGGTAGTCCTCCTACATACCACACACCTCTACATGTCACCACTTCGGCGCTAACACCCACGGTCCAAATTGAATACATGCTAGGGCTCTCTCATGCAGGACTGATGTACTGATATTAGCGGGGGTATTTTTAAGACATGTCGGCGGGTCTCCAGGTAGATCAGTAAAGTCCGCAGGATCCTCTCATCATCTTCTGGGGTTGTAACTCGTCCCCGTGGGTCTCCTGTCTTCTTATCTCATACAATAAATATTTCGTAGCGAAATATTACATAATGCAATTATGAAAACTGGTATAATCACTGAACAAATATATTCGTACCCAGTGGCGTACCTGAGGGGGGCGGGGGGGTCTGTTTGAAACTGCCCCCCGGCCCCCCAATTGGGGGGGCCCCCCAAAGTCTTAAAATTTATAAGCTTTTTTATTAACACTTAAAAATATATATATTTATCATCCCGACAATCCCGGCTGAGATATTAGATAAGTTTTGAGAATTAGGGGGGCTAGGTTCTTTGCGGGGCGCCCTCTCCTGAAGGGGGGCCCCGCAAAGAACCTAGCCCCCCGGGCCCCCAAATCTCTCGGTACGCCCCTGTTCGTACCGTACTTACCCAAGTCCGACAAATTCCCGCTTTCCTCCCAGCTGTGGATCCATTTCAACACAGTGGGTTGAGAGATCCTTGGTCTTTCATCAATAGCTCTAGTACTCAAGCCCTCATCGTGAAGGGCAATGATGCTGGCACGTTGTGCAAGGTAATTTTCCTGCCTGTTCATACTGGTAAGTCTGATGGAGTTATACAAATTTTTTCCCAGGTCTTCTCGACACCTCGGTTTGCTATGATTAGCTGGTTCTCTTTCCAGTAATTGGCTAAATTACGATGACGCCCATTAACTTGCCATGAAGCACATCGTAGTGTATATTGGAATTATTAATTTTTTAAAAATCATGTGGGGTGGGGGCACTCACCATCCACTCATTCGATGTAGTGCTGCTGTCGGGTGTCTGTCCTTTCCTCTTCTCCATCTTTTTTTCCTTCCATCCTCTTCTGTCTTTCTTTCCTTCATTCTTTCCTCGTCCTTCTGCCTACGGGTGACTTTACACTCCCTCTTCTGTCTTTCTTTCCTTCATTCTTTCCTTTTCCTTCTGCCTGTGGGTGACTCTGCACTGAGTGACAAGCCAAATGGTTTCCTGTCCACTAAGAAATCATTTACTATGCTGGTTGGTAACCATAAAACCAAATTTTGGCGGCTGGTGATTTAGTGAGCAATTTCGGCGCTCCAGTCGGAAGCCGGTGAATGTTTATATCCAAGGGATGGTTGGGGTTGATTGCTCATGTAATGCCACTCAGGGATGAGTGAGGCTGGTCACTCTCATCTTAAATGTCAGGATCAACTTGCATAGCCCCGGGCTCTTACGCTTCTCATGGGGCAAGGTAGGATTGGATTATGAATGAATGAATAAATTAAAAATCATCATTCATGTTCCCTATACCTGTTCCCTTATATAATATAATGATTCACGTCTTACTAAGGAAAGTCATCAACATAACAGACATTAGTTTGGTAACTGTGCACAGTGAAGTGGCGGCGTCATTGTAACCAACATGCTGGTGGAAGGTGTGGGACAAAGATACGGCTGAGGGGGGGGGGGTGTCGGGGAGAGAGGGAGGGTGCGTGATTACTTCCATTCACAGCCTAATAACGTTCACAGCCTAATAACGTTCACAGCCTAATAACGTCACATACAAAAAAGCAATAGGAAATGAGTGGTGAATCTCATGTCAGACATCGTATAAACGTCCCATAATAATGTATAATAGTGTATAGTGCAATTTTCTGACTTAACCATGTAACATGTTATTAACTTCTTTCTCTACCAATGGCTGCTGGCGTATTGTCGTCCATCAGCCATCAACATTTATGAGCAGCAGCGACCTGCCATAATGTAATTTGGCCACCCAGTACGCTTTGTTACTAGGCATAAAAATGTCCTAATGTAGTTCTGGCCTAATGATTGATCTGATAGGTATTTTGTAACATCCCATTTCACTCCTCATTAACGTGAATACTGTACTGCCTCAGTAAAGCGTAGAATAAAACTTCATCACAGAGTTTATAATAGCACCATATTGCAGAACAGCATCACTGCTTACCGGGTATATAGAAGCTAAGCTATAATATTGCGTCTCTAGTCACTGGACAGTTACTTAATATTTTCTTTGGATGAGAGAGAGAGAGAGAGAGAGAGAGAGAGAGAGAGAGTTTGTTATGATGTATCATGAATTCCCTCAATGCAGAGATACTTACAAGGTTTCAGCCAGAGCTCTAATACTGGCACATCCAACTGGATTAGTTACGCTTGTTCTTTGCTCTTCATCAAACGTTGTCATCATGTTTCTATAACCTCATCTCAAAGCCACTCCCGCTCTTATTACCAATCCCCCCCTTTTTTTTTTGGCCTATCGACCATTGGGGCCAAAGCCCTTGGTCATTAAGGCCGTATATATATATATGTATATACATATATGCATAAATACAAATATATATTATATATATATATATATATATATATATATATATATATATATATATATATATATATATATATATATATATATATATATACACACACACACACACACACTTCCATGCATAAATAAAGACACACTTTCATGCACACGTATATATATATATATATATATATATATATATATATATATATATATATATATATATATATATAATTTTTATTTTATTTTTTGTATTTTTATTTTTTATTTTTTTCTTGGTTTTATAATGTTAAGACCTTATATTATAAAGAAAAACCTATTCTAAAGACCTTAAAACTAATCACCTAACAGACAAATAGCTAACCTATACAAAATCCTAAGAGACATATAGCTAAACCTACACTAATGGTAAAAATACCTCGACTAACAGAACACCATCGACTGCAGATATGTAATGCCTTTCTACATGACATACCTGCACTCATCACCTGCTGATTGTCAGTTGAGGCACAACCTAATATAGGGGACATCAATATATGAAAGAGAACCAGACGAGTCAGGAACATTTCCATATACGTCAGCTGTCGGCCCTAATTAGCACAACTTGAACAATATGGTATAATCTATTTACATAATTTGTACAAAAAGTAAAGTACCTCGCCCAGCAAACCACCATCGACTGCAAGTGCCCAATACCTTTCTATATTGCACACTTACACTCATCAGCTGGTGACTGTCAGGCGAGGAACTTGGCTTAATGTAGGGGACATCTATATTAGAAACAGATCAGTGGGAGGAGGAACTATTTCAAATATGTCAACTGTCAGCCCTAATTAATAGTACAATATATACATATTTACGGTTGATAAAAACCATAACCACACAGTAAAAAAGTCACATCACTCTGATCAGTCCGGTCTCTCTCAGGAAAGCCATCAATTTATCAGTCATAACAATGTCCCCATCACCCAGGATGGTGGGAAGGGTGAAGGGGACGTCTGCTGCGCCGCAGTGATTTATAAGTGAAGCGCGTTCACGAATAAATCGCCGACAGCGCAGGATGATATGACTAATAGATAACACCGCATCACAGATGTCACATTGCGGTGGGAATCGTCTTTCCATATAAGGTTTCATGTGCGTTAGGATGGTGGCATTGAGCCGCAAACGAGCCAACACTTTTTCTTCCAGGCGACTGGGACGGTTGGCAGTGTCCCAGTCGCTCAGGTACGGCTTACATGTTGGAATATTTAGTCTGGTCCACTGACCTTGCCACAGAAGATTTATTGATTTCATTCTGAGAGAGAGATTCGACCGCAGATCACGAGGAACGACCCAAGTCTCCTCGAGCGCTACAGCCGACTTTGCAAGTAAGTCAGCCTGCTTATTGCCGTAGATACGACAATGACCAGGCACCCAGATCAGCATAAAGAACTTGTTGCATGAATGCAGTTTATTAACAGTGCGGCCCTGGATCTCATCAGAATCCGTAGTGCAAGGAGCAATCGCCTGAAGGGCTGATTTCGAGTCTGAAAATAAGACAAATGAGTCATGCCTAGAATTCAGAGCATAGTCTATGGCTTTGTCAATAGCAAAAAGTTTGGAGGTAAACACAGATGTATGAGTCGGCAACCGATACCTGAGGGCACATTCGGTCGACCATACACTTGCACCCACACATTCACTCGACTTGGAGCCGTCGGTGTACAATTGGTGTGACCCCAAGTGACGAACAATGATGTTACGAAACAAGTGGTGGACCTCTGCCTCCGGTGCCTTGGCCTTTGGTGCTGGGAGCCATGATACATCAACGGTAAAGCCGGGTGGCTCCCAAGGCGCTATATTTTTTGACACTAACTTGTCACAGTCACTAAGGTCCACACCAAGCTCCTGAGTCAGTAAGTGGAGGCGAACGGCAAGTGGCCGACGCACCCCCCGCATGATATGGTGGTATTGACGCAGGGGGGTACAGGCCACATTGCCGATATTACTTTTCCTTGCTGTTCGTATGCCGTATGATAAGGCCAGGTGATCACAGCAAATACAGAGGGGAGGCACATTTGCTTCCACTTCCATACAAGCTACACTGGTACACCGGACGGCTCCAAGACACATTCGCAAACATTTATTCTGCAACACATCCAATCCTTTCAGCATGGCATTGGATGCCAAGCCATGCACCTGTGCACCATGGTCTAGCTTTGATCAAATAAGGGACTTATTCCCCATTAATAAAGATTTTCTGTCGGCACCCCATGTAGTACCCGCTAGGTAATTGAGGCCATTTAAAGATTGATCACAACGAGCAATCAAATTATTAACATGAATTTTGAAGTTCAAACGATGATCAAAATGTATTCCCCAAAACATTACAGAATTTTGAAAAGGTACCGCCTGATTATCCAAAGTTAAGCACAAATTAGGCACGTTACGAGTCGTAAAAACTACAGCGGCACACCTAGGGATGGAAAACTTTAATCCCCACTGCAAGGCCCATTGGTGGACGGAATCAAGGGCTACATGAATCCGCCCAGCCGAAAATTGTGCTTTATAGGAAGAGTGCCATATTGCACATTCATCACCGTAGAGCGAGTATTTAAGATTCCTCGGGATGGGAGCTGATGACAGAATATCATTGATCATAATGCTAAATAAAGTGAGACTAAGCACACTTCTCTGCGGCACCCCGTTTTTCTGGATAAATATATCCGATGTTACATTACGGGGCAATTTGACAGAGAAAGTCCTGTCCCTTAGGAAATTTGAAATAAAAATAGGCAAATTTCCTCTTAAACCATAAGCATAGAGCTTCATTAGTATATTGTGTCGCCATGTCATGTCATAGGCTTTATGGATGTCCAAGAACACCCCTATCATGAATTCTTTATTGGCAAATGCCTCTGAAATATAATGCTCCAAATTCATTAAATGATCTAGTACTGTATTTACGGAAGCCACATTGTTGATCATTTAACAAATTCTTCGATTCTAAAACAAAAAGAAGCCTATTGTTTACCATTCGTTCCATGACCTTACATTGAAAAGAAGTCAACACAATAGGACGAAATGAAGTGAGATTCATAAGACGACCAGCCTCTTTGGGTATCGTTATGATGTGTGCAAAGTGCCATGAGTTTGGGAACGTTCGAGACGCCCAAATCTCATTGTACAATGCTATCATCTTAATCAGGCTGTCCTGATTAAGATGCTGAATCATACCGTACGTGATGGTGTCTGGTCCAGGGCTGGTGTCTTTACAGGACTTAAGGGCAAGGAGCAGTTTATCTAATGTAAACTCTTGGTTGGACGGGAAGTCTACATATTCTGTGGCAAAGTCTACGATCTGTAGCTCAGCCGTGCGTTTATGACGTTGAAAACACGGATCATAATTGGCTGAGCTACTTACACGAGAAAAGCTCCTGGCGAGGATGTCAGCAACGTCCACGGGCTTAGCATAGATGGTGTTGTTCACCTGCAGGGTGGTGACAGGGAAGTATGGGCCTTTATTCTTATAGTGGATCAGACTGTACTTAATGGTGTAGTACGAGTCACCATGGACACAAAGGACCGCCAGGAGTCACGTTTGGCCCTTCTTATTATTCTCCTTGACTCAGCCAGTGCCTTTTTGTATGCAATAAAATTTTCCTCGGTGGGCTGACTGTCAAAATCCTGTATCTCCTATTCTGTTTCCTTAATGCTTGTCGGTAATCCGCCATCCACCAATGTGCTCTATGCTTCGCATGAACTGTAGAAGTCTTGGGAATAGCAGCCTCAGCTACGTGTAATATGGATTTGGTTAAATTTTCGACCTTAACATCTATGGTTTCCCCAGATATATCTTAATTGGCAACCCTTGAGAAGGATCCTCAATCTGCTTTCTTATAGTTAAATTTTGGAGGTGGAGGGTCTGAAACTAAAATATGCATCTCCACCGCTGGACCCCCCACCCCACTACGGATCCACAGCCCTACTCCCACCCCAGGAGGACATCACGGCGTAGCCAGGTGAGTGCGGGACTAGCCCAGTGCAAGACGGGCACCGGGGCTCCCCTACCTTGAGTCCCTCTTCTCCTCAACCTACCCAACTGCATTGTCGCAGGAATGCGACACTACTTCACGGACGGAGCAGCCCTCACCAGGATCGGGGTGGGACTGCTCCAGATACAGTCCCATGCAACACCAAGGTAACGGCCACTGTACATGCCGGGGAGGGAACAGCCACTGTACATCCCACAGTTACTTCCCCCTGCAGCCCCGCGGTAACAGCCACTGTATGTACCGGGGAGGGAACGGCCACTGTACGTCCCTCATCTGCCTCTTCCTCCTTCGGGAGCAGCGACACGGTAAAGACCACTGTATGTACTGGGGAGGAACAGTCACTGTAAGTCCATCTGCTGCTGCCCTTAGAGACTGTGCAACCGCAACAATGGCCACTGTACGTGTTGGGGAAGGGACTGCCACTGTACACCCTTCATCTGCCGTGCCTCCTACTGGAAAGCTCTCCCGAGGGGACCCCCTCCCACTCCCGGGCACCACCTCTGTTAACCCCAGGCATAAGCAGTCCAGTGACGACACCTTCCACCTCCCGAGTCGTGTCAAAGACTTAGTGAAAGTGACAGTTGGTGAATGTGAACAGTATAATAGAAATAATACACTAGAAAGTGACGGTCATTGAATATGAACATTGAGACAGAAACTATACACCAGAAGGTAATGGTCAGTGAATATGAACAGTGAGACGAAAGTTATATACCAAGTTTCCTATCCTAACTGACCCAAGGTACTGTGTCTATATCTAAGGGATAGGCCCTTGTGCGGCCGGCTCACTACCTCTCGGCTGCGTGGGACGCCCTTCTCTCTCACCCTCCAGGTGGGGTTCCCCGGAGGTGCTGCCGTTCCAGGACTGGTGGCGAGGTCCTGTCCCCGAAGGCCGGGTTCCTGCCCTACGGCCTGTCCCTGGATGACACTGGCCCCTGACAGATGCCTTGCACGAGAGGTGCCGCAGCCAGCCCCTGATGGTGCCCCACCCTGTAGGTGACCTCAGTACCAGGCCTCCCAGGGCCAGCCTGCGGTCCCCAAGGTGGGACCGCTTAGGCCCCACTTCCCGTCGGCCCTCCACCCGGAGCAAGAAGCGGCAGGCCCGACTCCTGACGCTGTTCCAACCCAGTCCTGAGGGCCACTTACCAGGTCAAGGCCCCCAGACAGAAGGGCCTCCCTGCACCCGAGCGGACACACGCCTGGGCGGTGACGCCCCCGAGAGCTGTGCCGTGCCTTCTACTGGAGAGCTCTCCCGAGGGGACCCCCTCCCACTCCCGGGCACCACCTCTGTTAACCCCAGGCATAAGCAGTCCAGTGACAACACCTTCCACCTCCCGAGTCATTTCAAAGACTTAGTGAAAGTGACAGTTGGTGAATGTGAACAGTATGATAGAAACAATACACTAGAAAGTGACGGTCAGTGAATATGAACAGTGAGACAGAAACTATACACCAGAAGGTAATGGTCAGTGAATATGAACAGTGAGACGAAAGTAATATACCAAGATTCCTATCCTAACTGACCCAAGGTACTGTGTCTATATCTAAGCCCTACGGAACCAGGGAAATGTATCAGTGGTGGCCCGAGACTAATCTAAGAACAGCCCATAAAGACAGAATGTGTAAACAGTGTTGCTGCTGCTAAGTGACATTCCCGCACGCCGTGACTCAGGTACAGACATTGCGCCTATGTGATGTGTATGGTAGTACTGATTACCCTGGCGCTTCACTCCATCCATATGTAGCGTACCCTGATGTGTATTAAATGGCAATTGTGCACTAACAGTATATTGTGCCCTTGTGAGCTGTCATATATATGTGTATTGAAGAAGGTTGTATACTGACCCCGACATCAATACTGTGCTTACGGACACATTGTACCAGTAGTAGTAACTCTGTCACTTTGCCCTTCCATATTCTTTGTTTATGTATTGTAAGGAGTTTAGATTAAGACAATAGATGTGTTAAGGTATACTGCCGAGTTTTTATGCGAGTTTTTATGCCCTATTCCTTTGTGAGTGTTCTACTTCCTGTCTAGAAAGAGGACCCCGCTCAGTCGCTGGTGTCTTTAGAACGAGAGGTCGGACTAAAAACACCCAGCATAATGCTGGTAGCAAGCCGTGGTTCTGGATCCGATTGGAACACAGAGGAACAAAAAGGGATATATTGCACTATGGCAGCCAAACCTCACATTCAATTGCCAAGGCTCAACCGTGAACAATACGATATTGATATTTACCTGGATATGGTTCAACCCTTATTAAACATAGGGTTTGACAGCGACAGAGAGAAAATTGCCATCACACTACCTAACCTGGGCAAAATTGTGGCCACTATAGCCACAAATATCGTCCCCGATTTAACATGGGACCATTTCACACGTATCGTGAAACAAGCTGTTACTGCTTCATTGGGCAGAGATGTCACCTTGTCACAACTTGACACCCTAACATGCGACGGCAGCCTGGACGACACTTTCGTCCAGGCACGGCGACTCATCACCGCCGCCTATCCCGAAGCAACCACAGCCATTCGGGACCGACATACCTTCAACACCCAGCTGAGAATCCTCCCGAGCACAGTCAGGGAACATTTTACTATCCAAGATCCATCAGGAGACAAAGACAGTGACCCGCAACTAGTACAACGCCTCCTTGCCTCCTGCCCCACAACCCAGCCTATCCACGCTGTCATTAAATTCCCCACGACCAAGACGGTGCCACCCAAGCAACGGGCATCCCCCTCACAACCCACTATGAAGCTGTCACCTGCCGTACCCAGGGATCACCCCCAGATGAAACACCCTAACCCCAGGGAAAACTCTAACTTAATTTCCATTAATCCCTGGGAATTTACCGCCTGCAGTCGCAGCTGCCTGCTCCGCGACATCCGCGAGCAGCTGAAAGACAATCAACGCAGGACGGCCGCACAAGGGCGTCGCAAGGTGTCATCTCTGGAAGATGATGCTCCACAAGACAATGCATCATCCCTCATGTAAGCAGACCAAGGGGAAGAGGAACCCGACGAGGAAGGCACCGTACAGAAAATGGATTTTTGGGTCCGCCCCTGCACTTCCCCACGGTGGCGGGGGCCACTTCACGTAAGTACAGACCCCCAGTCTACAATAAAATAATGCTGAACGGGGTCAAGGCAAGGCTACTGGTGGACACGGGAGCAGCCAGATCCTGTCTCTACTCGGAGTTTTACTCCCGTCACAGCTCTGCCTTCGGCCCCCTTCTCTCAACCTCAGCCAACCTCGTAGATGGGGGGATGGCCCCCTGCCTATCCGTGGAGAAACCCGGGACCTGCAGACCAAAACCCACCAGCAAGTCACCACAAGACATCCCTTCATCGTCTTTGATTTCACCTGCTGTGCATATGACGGCTACCTGGGGCTAGACCTCCTGCAAAAGCTGCACGCAAACATCGACTGCTACAAGCTCCGCCTTCACTTCCATACAGCCCCCCACCCCCCCAACCATTCACACAGCGCGTGCACACCTTCACCTCATACACCACCCGCCCCTCACCACCCTCAACCTCTCAGCACGTGCATCACACCACCAATCACACCCCTCCCATCACCCAACACCTCATCTTCTCACCTTCATTCCTCCTCCTCTGCCTCCCCTATTTCACCTCCCCCTCCAACTTTTCCCGCCACCATAGCTTCCACTATTACCATTCCACCTCACCATGAGGCTTGGTTACAACTAAACAGAGCCTCCAGTACCTCCGTACTCTTTTCTCCCACCCTACCACCCGGGCCACTTTCATCATGTTTAGTTTCTCCCACGTTCCTTCCTCCCCATGTCCAAGTGGTGCTAATCACTAACCTCGCCACCACACCACTTACCCTCCTGCAAGAGTTAGTAATAGGCGACATGGAGGAGGCCGAGCCATGTGAAACGCCCCCGCCCTCCCATCCCACTCTGCCTACTTTACCTTCTCACCTCTCCACCTCCCAAAATAACAGCCTACGACAACTGCTCCTGGACTTCCAAGACGTCTTCTCATCCGGCCCAGCAGACATCAGGCACACCACCTACCTCAACCACGAAATTCACACCATGGGACCACCCATCCGCCAACCCTCACGAAACAAGAACCCTAAACAATGGGCAGAGGAAGACTGGCAGGTCCAGGACATGCTCGATGCCGGCGTTATTTCCAACTCCACCAGCCCCTAGTCCTTCCCCGTTGTACTCATTGCGGTTCTGTGTTGACTACCGTAAACTAGAAGATGTCACCACCAAGGACGCCACTCCCTTACCCAGAATTGACGATTCCCTCGACTCACTACATGGCTCATCGTGGTTTTCCACCCTCGACCCGCAGTTGGGTTACTGACAAGTCCCCGTTCATCCAGAGGACAAACAAAAAACAGCCATCTCCACCAGCAATGGCAAGCACTATGAATTTAATGTCCTCCCCTTCGGACTATGCAATGCCCTGGCCACATTCTCCCACCTCATGGAGTCGGTCCTGAGCGGCCTGACCTGGGAGATCTGTCTGGCATATCTAGATGACGTCATCGTATTCAGCCGTACCTGGGCCGACCATCTCCACCGCCTCAAACAAGTCAAATACGAATATGCCAGGCCGAAATTAAACTAAAACCCTCAAAGTGCGTCCTAGCAGAAAGATCCGTCTCCTTCCTAGGACACGTGATTGGAGCCGAGGGCATGCCCCCCGATCCCGACAAATTGCACGCCATCGCTGACCTCCCCCTACCTAAGGATGTCCACGAAACGTGCGCCTTCCTCGGACTTACCTCTTACTACTGGCGCTTTGTTCAACACCCTCAAAGACAAACTCATCTCAGTCCCTACTGTAGCTTTCCCGGACTACAACCTCCCTTTTCATCTATACACCGACGTTTCCCTCATTGCCGTATGGGCTGTACTCACCCAGGTGCAGGACGGATGGGAACATATTATCACCTGCGCCAGCCGCACCCTCAATCGGGTGAAAAGGAATTATGCTGCTACCAAGCACGAGTGCCTGGGGATCATCTGGGCGTTGGATTACCTCCACTCTTACATTTCAGGCACCCATGTAGTCATCATTACAAACCATCAATTGCTCCAGTGGCTACGGCAGTCCAACACCACCAGCGCTCAACTGATTCGAGGGCAAGAGACACTGGAAGAATTCGATTTGAAATATCTTATCGACCCAGGAAATTACACACGAACGTCGATGCCCTTTCCCGCCTCCCCATCAACACAATTCGCACCACATCAGATCTCCTCCAAATGTGGCACGACAAACAACCCCCTACCTGGATCCCACCACACACCTTCGCCAAAGTACACCAACATGGCGACCACCTATTTAACCAAGATGGTCACATCATCCTCAATCCCAACACTGCACACGATGCCATGCTCCACCTCCACGCTGACAGTGGCATCCACCTCGGCACAAAGAAGTTACTACAAGTCTTCAATGACATATATTGGACGCCAAACCCCTCCACCATTGCCAAAAACATCATCCAAACGTGCCGAACCTGTTCCTTGGGTAAAGACATCACGCGCACACCTGGACCGGCTGGGAAGATCTGCGCACAAAAACCGTGGCAACTACTTTTGGTTGATGTGGCTGGGCCCCTTACACCCAAAGCAGGTCGTTGATGTATACTCCAAATTCATCGTTGCCTGCCCTGCCAAAGACCTTAACACCATGGCAGCCGCAGATGCTTTGGTCTGCTATGTCTTCCCCTACTTTGGGATCCCCCAAGCCCTGCATTCTGAAAATGCCCCTTAATTCACAGACAAAGTCTGGGAAGAACTCGCAACACTATTTGGCTACCATAATTCACACTCCTCCCCATACTGGCCTCAGGGAAGTAGTGTCTGCGAGAGAAGTCATCGGTCTCTCCTTAACCAGGTATGAACCTGAATTGTTCAAACAGGCAACAACAACTGGCCAGCCCACGTCAAAATTGTGCAGTGGGGCCTCAACACATGCCCCAGGGATGATGGAATAACCCCCCACAAGCAAGTCTTCGGAGAAGCCCCGCTCCTGCTGCCCCTCTGCCAACACCTCCAAGCCCCTCCCCCACCCTCACCACCGACCCCCTACACCACCTCAAGAGGCGAATACACCACCTTCAATTGCAACAAGACCTACAGCCCGACACGATTGCCTCCAACCCCTACAAACCGGGAGATTCTGTCATTGTGGCATGCCTACCCACCCCCAGCAAAACCTCTCCCCAATTTGAAGGCCCCTTCACCATCATCAAAGTCCCCAACCCTTACCAAGTCATTATCCAACAGCATGGGCATACACACACGTACCGCAACCGACACGTGCGCCCCTTTCAACCCACCAACAATAACTCTCCACTCAACTGCGCGCCGCACACCTCCTCCTATGACACCCTCACCTGACCCACCACCACCTTCCTCTGATTCTGATCCCCCACCAACCTCACCTCCGCCCACATCTCAAACGCCTACCTCCCCTCCTCCAACCCACCACTTTCAATCACCACCCTCTACCCCCACCACCAAGCCCACACCACGCCACACCGCGACAACTCCCGCCTTCACCACCGTGGAAACAACCACCCACACTGTACCACCACGACACCCCCCCTACCCCACCCGCACTCCCCCCATCACCACCCGATGCACCATCTCACCCACTAACTCCCCACATGCATCAACTCCACCTAGCACCCACGCCACTGATTCCTCCACTCCGGTGGTCCAGCCTTTACTTACCGACCATGCCCACTACACATGCCACCCCACACCACCACCCACAACTGCCCACAGCCACAACAGGACACCCACACCACCACGTGCCTCCACAGCTTCACCCCCCACACCTACCCTTACCACCACTAATACAAGATCCAGACACCTCTCATGCCCACCGACCAGATACACTCCTACACCCACTTCTGCCTCCCCTACTTCCCCACCATCACCCCCACACACTACGCATACCCCCAACACTACCCCCATCACGCTCACCCTACACCAAGCACAGTGGAAATTTCCCTCTACCCAATTCCCTAGGGGGAAGTGATGCTCCGACCCTAACCTCCCCCATAAAAAGCCCAGAACCTCACCCCTAGCCAGCAAACAGCCATCGACCCTGCACCAAGCACCACCACCAGAGATGAGGATCCAGAGGATAGTTTGGCATCCCCCACACAGTCCGGGCCTGAGAGTACAAGGGACCCACCAGCTCCTTCGCAACCTCCACCACACCACACACACTTCCACACTCCACCTCACACTCAACCCACACCAAGAACCCAACCACATAACACACCACTGGAGCACCCTCCTCCAACACATCACACCTGCCCACCAGACATCCATTACCAGCACCTACCACCTCCAGTCACGGGGCTGTGACTTCTTTACCACGGATGGTGGTAAAATACAAGCCTCCGCAGCTGGACCCCCCCACCCCACAACTGAGCCGCAACCCTACCCCCACCCCAGGAGGACACCACGGTGGGCCAGGTGAGTGCAGGAATGGCCCAGAGCAAGACGGGCGCCGGGGTGCCCCTACTTTGAGTCTATCTTCCCCTCAACCTACCCAACTCTGACGTCACAGGAAAGCGACACTACTTCACGGACGGACCAGCCCTAACCAGGATCGGGGTGGGACTGCTCCAGGTACAGTCCCAGGCAACACTGTGGTAACGGCCACTGCATGTACCGAGGAGGGAACGGCCACTGTACATCCCTCAGTTATTTCCCCCTGCAGCCCCGCGGTAACGGCCACTGTACATACCAGGGAGGGAACGGCCACTGTACGTCCCTCAGCTCCTGCCACATCTGGAGACCGCCTTGGTGTGCTAGCTATTGAGCACACATCGACAGGCAAAGGCAGGAGTGGAACAGCGATGACGGCCACTGTACACGTCGGGGAGGGAACGGCCACTGTACGTCCCTCATCCACCTCCTCCTCCTCCTCCTACGGGAGTAGCCCCACGGTAACGGCCACTGTACATACCGGGGAAGGAACGGCCACTGTACATCTATTCTATCTATCTATTGCCAGACGACTCAATTCCGTTCTGGGTGGCCACAAACAAATCGCCTCCAAGTCGCCCTGTCCCCCGCCTTTTCACTGCCCTGCTCCCAACTCACACCCCCCTCTCTCATATACCTCTCCACCCCATCCCTCCATCTCATCCTCGGCCTCCTCCTCCCTCTTCCCCCCTCCACCTCACTCACATACACTCTCTTCGTGAGTCTTTCACCTTTCATCCTCTCCACATGGCCAAACCACCTCAGTGTGTTCCTCATAACGCTTCCTATCACATCTACATCCACACCACAACGCTCCTTTATATCCTCATTCGTCAGCCTGTCTCTCCATGTGACTCCACAGGCTCCTCTTAAATAATTCATTTCCACTGCTCTCACTCTTGACTTGTGTCCTTCCAACAACGTCCAAGCTTCACTTCCATACGTTAGAGTTGGTATCACAATACTGTCATGTAGTAACTTTTTCACTTCCATGCTCACTTCCCTGTTTCTTATCACTGCTTTCAAAGAACCAGCAACCTTTCTTCCCTGCTGTACCCTTTCAAGCACTTCGCCCTCCAAACCTCCATCCTTACTCATCACACTACCCAAGTACTTAAACGTACTCACATTTTCCAATTCCTCACCATCCAACCTTGCTATACATTCACTGACTTCACCTCTCTCAAAGACCATCACTTTACTCTTCCCTACATTCACCCTCAGATTCCGTTTCTTACACACTCTCCCAAATTCATCCACCAAACCTTGCAGCTCCCCTTTGTCTTCACTCAACAACACAGTATCATCTGCAAACAACAGTACAGGGAGTTTCCAAACACTATCCTCTCTCACCAGTGCCACTCCAACATCCATTACCATACCTTGTACCTCTTTTATTACCCCATCCATGTACAGATTGAACAACCATGGAGACATGACACATCCCTGTTTCAACCCAACTTTCAAAGAGAAAAATTCACTTACTTCACCATCCCCACGCACTGCAGCCTTCGCACCATCGTACATACTCTTCGCAGCATTCAACAACTTCCCATCTACTCCATGTATTCTTAACACTTTCCACAATCCTTGTCTATCCACCCTGTCACATGCTTTCTCCAAATCCATGAAAGGCGCATACAACTTCTTTCCCTTCTCTAGAAACTTTTCCACTAAAGATCTAAGAATGAATATCTGATCTACACAACCTCTTCCCTTCCTAAAGCCTCCCTGTTCTTCTCCAACTAATTTCTCTGTTCTTTCTCTAACTCTGTCAATAAGTATCCTACCATACATTTTTCCTATTATACTAAGAAGACAAATGCCCCTATGATTACCAGACACTTCTTTTTCCCCTTTTCCTTTGAACAAGGGAATTATTATACCTGACTTCCAATCCTCCGGGACTCTACCTTCCTTCCAGGCCAATCTGCACATCTTCCACATCCATTCTACTACTATCTCTCCCCCATGCTTCAGCATTTCACCACACACTCCATCAATTCCTGGGGCTTTCCCCGATTTAACTTTCTTCATTGCTTCCACAACTTCTATCCTACTGATTTCTTCCTGTCTTCTCACCTCCCTCCTTCTCCCAGCCATTCCCCAGCCACTTATACTCGCATTATTTCCATCCTCTATGTTCAACAATTCCTTAAAGTGTTCTTTCCATCTGCTCACTTTTTCTCCCTTCTCCACTAGTAATCTACCATTTTTATCTTTCACTCCCCTGCTAACTTCACTTCCACTCTGTCTTACTCTTTTCACCTCTTTCCAGAACATTTTCTTACAGTCCCTCCACTTTACACTCAAATTCCTTCCAAATTCCTCATCCACTCTCTTCTTACTCTCTCTTACTAATCTTTTCACCTCTCTCTTTTTTTCTACATATAACTCTCTCTTCCACCTCTCAACTTCTTCCACACTCCTATTTCTCATCCATTCATTGTATGCTTTCTTCTTTTGTGCCACACTCTGTCTCACCTCTTCAGTCCACCATGCTGTTCCTTGCACCCCCCTCTGTCTTCTCTTCCTTCCACACATCACATCACATGCTGCACATATTTCTTCTGTAAATATCCTACACACACCTTCCACGTCTCCCATCTGCTCCAATTCATATTTGCCCAATCGTTCCTCCACTTCTCTCTTATGCTCTGCCTTTTTCTCATCCTCTTGTAACCTTTCCACTCTCCTTGCAACTACTCCTTCCTCTCGTCTTTCCCTTCTTCTATTCCTCCATCTTACTTGAATCCTAATTCTGGCCACCACCAAGTAGTGGTCAGAAAGTACGTCCCTCAGCTATTTCCCGTTGGGCAGGCAGACCCGCAGCAATGGCCACTGTACGTGCCGGGGAGGGAACGGCCACTTTACATCCCTCAACTGCCTCTTCCTCCTTCGGGAGCAGCGCCGCGGTAACGGCCACTGTATGTACCGGGGGAGGAACGGCCACTGTACGTCCTTCTGCTGCTGCCCTTAGAGACTGTGGAACCACAACAACGGCCACTGTATGTGTTGGGGAAGGGACGGCCACTGTACACCCTTCGTCCCTTCGTCTGCAGTCTCGAGGGTTCTCCCGGAGGGGAAGGCCCCTTGCATGGCCGGCTCACTACCTCTCGGCTGCATAGGACACCCTTCTCTCTCTCCCTCCAGGTGGGGTTCCCTGGAGGTGCTGCCGTTCCAGAAGTGGTGGCGAGGTCATGTCCCTGAAGGACGAGTTCCTGCTTTACAGCCTGCCCCTGAACAATGCCGGCCCCTGGTGGATGCCCTGCAGGAGAGGTGCCGCAGCCAGCCCCTGACAGCATCCCACCCTGCAGGCAACCGCAGCACCAGGCCTCCCAGGGCCAGCCTGCGACCCCAAGGCGGGACCGCTCAGGCCCCACTTCCTGTCAGCCCTCCACCCGGAGCAAGAAGCGGCAGGCCCGACTCCTGATGCTGTTCGGCCCCAGTCTCAAGAGCCACTTACCAGGTCGAGGCCCCCAGACAGAAGGGCCTCCCTGCACCCCAGAGTGGACACGCACCCGGGCGGTGACGCCCCCGAGAGCTGTGCCGTGCCTCCTACAGGAGAGCTCTCATGAGGGTCCCCCTCCCACTCCCGGGTGCCACCTCTATTAACCCCAGGCATAAGAAGTCCAGTGACAACACCTTCCACCTCCCGAGTCATGTCAAAGACTTAGTGAAAGTGACAGTTGGTGAATGTGAACAGTAAGACACAAACAATACACTAGAAAGTGACGGTCAGTGAATATGAACAGTGAGACAGAAACTATACACCAGAAGGCATTGGTCAGTGAATATGAACAGTGAGACGAAAGTAATACACCAAGATTCCTATCCTAACTGACCCAAGGTACTGTGTCTATATCTAAGGCCTACAGAACCAGGGAAATGTATCAGTGGTGGCCCGAGACTAATCTAAGAACAGCCCATAAAGACAGAATGTGTAAACAGTGTCGCTGCTGCTAAGTGACATTCTCGCACACCGTGACTCAGGTACAGACATTGCGCCTATGTGATGTGTATGGTAGTACTGATTAACCTGGTGCTTCACTCCATCCATATGTAGCATACCCTGACATGTGTAATAAATGGCAATTGTGCACTAACTCTTAACACCTATAATGAGCCCTTGTGACCTGTCATATATATGTGTATTGAAGAAGGTTGTATACTGACCCCGTCATCAATACTGTGCTTACAGACACATTGTACCAATAGTAGTAACTCCGTCACTTTGCCCTTCCATATTCAGTGTATCTTTGTTTACGTATTGTAAGGAGTTTGGATTAAGACAATAGATGTGTTAACCCGCCCCATCCCGGAGACGTGAATTCACGTCCTCACATGATGTGCACTCATATCCCGGAGACGTAAATTAACGTGGCAACACTGCAAGGTCCCTAATTTGCAGGATTTTCAATTTAATTTGCACAATTTTCAATTTTCGCGAATGATTTTTGGCATGTATACAAGGGGCACCTTCCTCTACAAGATGCCAGGCAGGGACAATGCCTTACCCAGCATGACCTCCTCCCCCCCCCCTGCATGCCCTTTTCTCAGCAAATCGCCTGTTATCAGTGACCTGGCCAATAAAGCCATGTCATGCCACGGTACGAAATTCAGGGCCAGAGTGATTCCCCAATTGATGACAATGTGGAGGACAAACATTAGAGGAAGAAACAGTCAGAAATGATGATCAGGTAATGTGGCAAAAAAAGGTCAAGAATGGTGATGAGTTAGTGAGTGAAACAATGCTTATAATGCCTATATTACCGTTTGAATACCAATATACTCTCATACTACATATAAATTCGTACCAAATAAATAAATAAATACCATTTATGAGTGGTGTGGAATAGTTATCCTCCCATTGAACTCGTTTTCTTTGCAGCCAGCCTGATAGAAAACCCTGTAAGGTAAGGAGGTACTCCTACCTGGATCGAGTATTTTAAACCTCAGGTGAGCGATTTCTCTATGAATTTTCGATGTTTCTCACCAAAAGCGGATGTTTTAGCCAAAAAAAAAAAAAAAAAAGGTCCAAAAATGTCGGGACTGGGGTGTACCACTGCCCAGAAAACGTCGGGATGGGGGGGGGTTAAGGTATACTGCGGAGTTTTTATGCCCTGTTCCATTGTGAGTGTTCTACTTCCGGTCTAGAAAGAGGACCCCGCTCAGTCGCTGGTGTCTTTAGGACGAGAGGTTGGACTAAAAACACCCAGCATAACAGAAATGATGTCGCGTGTATAACAAGGACAGATGGGTAAATGATCACTTCCCAAGGAGTCATCATAAGGGTCCCACGAGAAATCTTGATGTATACCAGGGGAGGCCAAAGATATGTCAATGGCCGAAAAGTTACCAGTACGATCATCTAAACGAGTCGCTCTACCATCGTTCAGAAGACAGAGGTTGGACTGTAGTATTAAGTCGGCTATTTGCTCCCCACGACCATCGATCCTCAAACTACCCCATTGATAGTGATGGGCGTTAAAGTCGCCCAACACTAAATTATTGCCAGGAAGATGTTCAAATAGTGAATTTTTCAAGCATCACTATCAATGAGGCCATGTGGAGGACAGTACAGAGAGCAAATAGGCAGATACTTGTTATTAAATTTTACTCTGCATGTGACAGCTTCCAGAGGAGAATTGAGAATCACTTCCGTTTGTGTGTGTGATTTGTGTGTTTATGTGGCAAATCCGTGACCTTCATATCTTCTATAAGAATGGTAGTGTTGGAACTGTGGAGGATCAGGCATTTCCTGTAAACAAACAACGTCTGGCCTGTGTGTTGAAAGCAAGATTGCTATATTTTGTAACTTATCCCAACACCTCTATAATTCCACTGTAATATAGTAAAAGCGACGGTTTAAGATTTACGTTGGGGGCCAGTATGCTTCGTCTTTTTCTGCCACCTGCCAACAGGCGAGCGACTACCTGGGGACCTATCCCTGTGCTTGTTGATGGAAACCTCCATATTTTCATCAATAACTAGGCTCCCAGCCTCCCCTGAGGAAGAGCTAACCTTTCTCTCCCTTGCTGGAGTAGGAACGGAAGAACATGAGGATGTGACTGTTTCGTGAGGATGGTCATGTTACTCTTAGTAGGCTTGTCAGACTTCGGTTTAGGCTGTACTGATGGAGAGGCAGCAGCAGCCTGAGAATATGTGGAAGCCTTGGGGATGTCAGTGAGAGAGTTGGAGCGGACAGGAGGCCGAGATGGAGAGGTACTGTGAGTGGCAGGAGGGAGAAGGACAAGGTCAGTCTGTCTCGACGGAGCACATCACAGGATGGGACATTACTGCCGAAGCATAGGACCTATCCTGCGTGGGAGTTGCATGCAACTCCTTCACCTTTTTCCTAGCTTCGTAGAAGGAAATTCCCTCGGTTGTCTTCACCGTGCAGACCTCCTTCTCCTCCTTCCACTTGGGACAATCCCTAGAGGAAGTGGAATGAGTACCCTTGCAGTGAAAGCAACATACTGTCTCGGATGTGCAACGTTATGCATCATGACCCTAGCTTGCACACTTGCCACACACTGGTTGGGAAGCCCGACAAGTCTTGGCACCATGCCCATACAGCCAGCATTTCAAGCAACGCAAAAGTTTAGGGATATACGGCCGAAAGTGAACGATTCCGTAACCAACTTTGACAAAACTAGGAAGAGAAGCTTTGCCAAACGTCAAGATAACAGTTGCTGTCTTCGTCCTTGTGCCTTCCGAGTAACAAGTAATGAATTTAGCATCAGTTACATCTTGCTGTGCCAATTCACTTACGATTTGGTCCCTGCTTATCACCATGAGATCTCTGCAAGTGACAACACCCTTACAAGAATTCATGGAGACTGAGATTTTCTATTCGACATCGTAACAGTGGAATTTACGCAGTTTCAGCAAATCTTTCACCTGTGCTGAGTTAACAGTTTTGACCAGGAGATCTCCGTTAGCAAGTTTTTTTTAACTTGTTCCACCTCTCCCACACAGTGGTCAATCACCTTCTTGATAAGACAGGGATTGAGACTGGACAGGGGAGTGGAACCAAGAGCACGAATTGTCATGTACGTTGCATTATCTACGGGAATGTCAAGTGGGTCTCGAATCTGGCGTCCGTCAGTCTGGGGGTGGTCAGAACCACCTCCCCCCCTGAAACGGGGGGGAGGCAGCAGGGACGTCCACCATAGTAACCACTTCCCCCTCAGGGGGGAAGTGGGAAGAAAGAGAAAAACAAGGAAGAGACAGAGCACCTGGGGAAGACACACCTAGTCTGAGATTACCCTCTCAAACCACTCTCGGGAGAACTCACACCCCAGAGCAATCAGTGGGGGGTACACTCCAGAGGCGAGTAAGCAAAGGCAATCTCAGGAAACAGATATAGACACCTACTATATCTTTAAACAGCTGGGAGGAAAATTAGTACTAGCTAACGTACCTTTTATTAACGCTATGTACAAAACTATTGCCGGTGAGGCAGCCCTAGAACGCTAGAGGAGAGATCAACGAATACAAGTCTGCGTTCTCCATGACCATTCATCAAAGTCCTATTACCCCCTTACCTCCCCGTTAGTTGTATTTCTCTCTCTCAACCATACCCCCCTCCTTTCCCCACTGATCCCCCCTCCTTCCTCCTCCCTACCCCCAGCGACTAGTTGGTAGTGCCTCGAATCCTTGAGTTGGTGTTCCAGGGTTCACACATACAGGTGGACAGGATTGGCAACACTAAGTGGGGAGTGGAGCCAACTGTACTTTAATACAATTTGGCTTTTATATGTGAATATTATGGCGTCTGCCAAACAATAGATAGCAGTGACTCTTAGGTATTGATATATATATATATATATATATATATATATATATATGTATATATATATATACACAAGTGCTCGTGGGCCCTTTGGGCCTCTCGCACTTTCTGCTGCAGAGGGCAGCAGCTGCGTGCTTGCTTTCTCGTGCTTTGCACTCGTTTTCTCGTGCTTCTCGCTCGTTTCCTCGCACTTCGCGCGTGTTGCGATCATTTCAGGTAATCTGAGTCACTTTTATGTGCTGTTCTTGTCTAACGTTGTCACTATCGGCCGTCAAGACGACATCAAAGGGCCCATGGTGGTCCGCTTATGTGCTGTTCTAGTCTAGTGTTGTCACTTCCAGTCTATAACTGCTCGATTGGTAATTTTTTAAATCCTGAAATGATGAGAGCAAATTCATCTCTTTTTTATGAAAATGAGCGCCTCTCTTCGATGCTATTCACCGTGGCATATTAACAACCAACAAGGCAAGAGCACGGGAAATGCACAGTAAAAATGCTCAATTCGGCGGCTCTGATCGTCTAAAAAGTATAGGGTCATGGCACATGGCTCGAGTAGACTCGATTTCTAAAAGTCCAGGTACCAAATGAACCGTTTTCCGAACCAAACTTTGATTGCTCTTAACTCTAATAAAAAATCACCAATCGAGATGGGTCCAAGTATTGCGACATCAGCGAATTTTCTGCGATTTTGCATGCCAATTTTGGTGTACCAGGACGCCTCCGTACTGAAGAAAGGCACCCTCACCTCACTTCGGGAATGGAACCCAAGTTGTTCACAAGCAGGTCCAAGATATTAACCACTCGGCCACGGCAACCGACCGGGCGCCGGGAGCGGCGTTTTTTGGTCAAAATTTGATCGCTCATTAAATATAGTAAAAGTGTTTCAATCGTGATGGGACCAAGTTTTTTCACATCAGCGAATTTTTTGCGATATTTTGTACCAATTTTGGTGCGATTTGAATGTGTAGAGTTGGCTGCCCAAAACACACACACACACACACACACACACACACACACGGGTACTGCTATATTGTAAATATATATATATATATATATATATATATATATATATATATATATATATAAAGTAAACCCAAAGTAAATACCATGTCTATGACAAAACTGCAAACAAAAAAATGGGCACGCACGACTGCTCCACGCTCCTTCTCTGTTTTTAGGGTTTGACTTATGAATCGTTTCAATACATGTTTTATTTCCCGTTGTACTTAATAGCATCCCACCAACGTTAGCTTAGAATGGTTTATTTCCTCATCTTATCATAATCATTTTCTGTGTTGTATTTTTATCGCTGACATGGTGTTTAATTTGGTTTTACTGTATTTCCCTTGGTTTGAAAAAGACAGACGAGCTGTCGAAACGTCACCAGTTCATTAAAGATGCTCCTAATCACGATGATATTTATCTTCATATTAAGACTACGCTTCCCCCACGGTGAATCTATTGCATCTCTCTCTCTCTCTCTCTCTCTCTCTCTCTCTCTCTTTCTCCATATATAGATATACCTGTAGATATATAGATATATACATATACAAATAGATAGATAGATAGATAGATATGTATATATAATTATATATACGGAAAGAGAGAGAGAGAGAGAGAGAGAGAGAGAGAGAAACTGAGAGGAAATTGCAGTATCATCATCATTATCATCATCATCATCACTGTCTTCGGGAACATAAATCTGACTTAGCCCCTTGAGTAAGGCTACGTATATATATATATATTTTTTAATTCTCGGTATCACCATACTTTTTTCAAAGACTTCTTTTTATGAAGGGGTAATGAAGGCTGTATCTAAGGACTGAATCTCTTCTGAATCGAAAATATTAGTCTTGAGCTAGGAAAAATAAAACAATATGAAGAGTGGTGGGACCCGTGGGATTAAGAGATAGTGTGAAGCAGGCCTTCATTCTCAAAGCTGCCACTTGAACTTGCAGATCAGTCTAAGTGAAATTGAGAGCTAGTGACCTCAGATCTTATATACCAGCAACTGGATCATTATTTTGGACAAAAGCAATAACAGTGAAAAATGCTGGAGAACTATTACCGTAATAAAAGATCTTGCAGAATTTGCACTAAGGGCATACAGCATCCCAAAAAATAATGCCTTGATTGAATGAGTATTTTCCCGAGTCACATCAGTTAAAACTAAGTTGAAGAACAGAATGTAGTCAGAGCAGGGCCGGTTTTGGAGGGGGCACGGGGAGGGGCAATGCCCCACCGAATTTTTCGATTGCCCTCCCAAATGCAAATTATTTCTATATGAAATGTGCTGCAGACCACTGTGATCGTTCTCTTTGTAAATGTACGAACAGTACGATAATTATCGTACGTGTAGCAACACTGAATGGAACGTTGGCAACAACTCCCAGTAGTTTAAATATGCATTATTGTCAACAACTACAGTACACTGAAATGAACAGAATAATTCTAAAGTAATTTTTATGCTTGATCTGAATTAAGTATGGTTAATGAAAAGTCCTGTTTCTAAATAATTATCAAGAAAGTTGCTATTGGTAACTGATGAAAATTTATATCTGGCAACTCTCTAAGTTGTTGACTTGCTGCCCGCAACTGTTAATACATGACTCATTTTGTACAGGGGCCTGCCAGAAGGGTCTAGGTAGGAGATCGAACTTATTGAGGTTGTTATATCTTAATGCATTCGTATTACACTAGATTGGTCATCTTATCAGTACAGTAACTTTACCTATATGGAAAAAATTTTGACTCGTAAACCTAAGCCTGCCACAGCTAGCTATGAGGCACCTTCCACAAGTTGCACCAATTGTGGTGAAACAATGCTTGTCCTTCTCCGAGTTCATTAGTTCGGAAATCTAGCGTTGCAAAGGATGACCTCAATGATCTTCCAACACAGCCAGTACTAAAATCCTTCCAAAAATATATATATATATATATATATATATATTTGGACAGAATGCTAGGGCTTTCAATTCCTTTAGGCACAATTTGAAACCATGGCTATAATACTCTGTAAAACGTGATGCATGCTTCTGTTTCCCTTGTCGCAAGTATGGTGTGGCAAATGACAGATTTAATTTTTACTAAGCGACGGTTCTCAAATTGGAAAGTTGCACTAGAACGTGAAAAGGGAGTCAACAAGCATGCATCAAGCCATTGTCATTTGCAAGCTGCAGCCATCTGGGCAGGAATGAAACAGAGACAATCAACAGGTGAAACAGTAGCATGTCTCTTAGGATCAACCCAAAGACAGAACAATCGCTATGTGAGAAGCACAGAGGAAGTAATGCAGTTTTTATCTGTCAATGAGCTTGCTTTACGTGGAAGCAGTGAAAGATTTCGTAGTAATGAAGACAAACAAACAGACATCTCCACAGGGCCTTTTTTGAATCTCTATGAGTGTACCTTGACTAAGGACAAAAAACTTTTAGAGGTACAGTAGCTAAGACAGTGCCCAAGAATACCAAGTACAGTACACTTCAGAGGACATATAATAAGAGGTAATCGATGCAGTGGCTACTTAAGTTTTGCAGGAAGTTAAAAGCAAGTACGAACAGTCAGATACATCAGGTTTTTGTATTAAGAGTGATGGAATAAGAGACAAATGTAATGTGGAGAATCTTTCCATTACGATACGGTTTGTTCGCAATGCCGTGCCTGAGGAACACTTGATTGGTTTGCTTGACTTAAGCCAGTTAAATGCAGAGTATATAACACCACAAATACCCAACCATCTGCAAGATGGAGGTTACAGTACGGTACTGACAATATAATCAGTCAGTGCTATGATGGTGCAGTAGTCAGCAGTGAGGTCAACGGTGGAGTACAAGCATTGTTACAAAACACGCTTGACAGAGATGTTCCGTACATTCATTCCTTTAATCATGAGCTTCACCAAGCCATAGTGCATTCTATACAACAAGAACCTTATGCCAAGTCCTTTTTTGAGCTTTCAAGTTCTCTACATCCTTTCTTCCATCGGCATTATGTAGCACAAAATTATAATGCTTCATCGCTAAAAAGGCTCCTAGAAATCCGTTGGACAAGTCATTGTGATTTGACAAAGTGCATAGTAGAAAATAAGGATGCTATACTCAACATTTTGTCTGAGGTTTCTGAGGATAAAGAAGCAATTATGAATGTATGTACCGAAGCATCAGGCCTTCAAGTACAGCTAAAGAAGCATTTTTTTTTTTTTTTTTTTTTTTTTTTTTGCAACTGGTCAGTTTCTTCTTCGAGTACAGTACTTGGTTCCCTAAAACCAGTCAGTTCCTTGCTGCAGGCTCAGTACGGTGATATGTACAGTGCTGGGGAAGTTATTGATGCCAGCTTACAAACGCTGAAAGGTCAGCGAGATGTTTCTTGGTTTGCTGATTTTGAGACCTATATGTAGCCCTCCTTTAAAGAGGAAGAGAACCATGAGTAAGCAACTAGCCGAAAGCAATGTGCTCTCCACTGTTGGGCATAAGGATTCTGATAATCCCATCATGACTCCTTGTCAATCTCTGTAGAGATTTCAACATCCTAGACAGAGCAATAGCTGAAATGTAAAACAGATTTTCTATGAAAAACCTGGATATTATGAAAGCTGTGTCCTACTTATTGCCTAAGTCAAGTCTGGATTTCAGCTCTCTCTCCCTTTGCAAAGACTTGCCGATAATAACAAAGAATCTGAATATATGAGTTTGAGAAATGAAGTACGTGTTGCAAAACCTATGTTACTTAAGAATTTTTCCAGCTGCAGTGATGCTTCCATATCTGCCATATGTAAATATTTGCGAGAACACAAACAAACATTTCCTGAACTGCATAAAGTGTATGTCACAGCCCTAGTTAATGAAGTCATCAGCATCATGTGAGAGCTCATTCTCCACGCTGTCACGAGTGCTGACTCCTTTCCGATGCGGTGTGCTACATGACAGAGAGAAAAATTTGGTGATCTTGGCCGATGAAGAAACAATAACTAAAAGTCTAAATATGGATGAATTTGTGAGACGCCTTGCAAAAAAAAAAAAAAAAAAAAAATGCAGACGGTTGGTGCTATAAGCTAAGCATCTTAAGTTCTGTGGCAGAAGTTTCTACTTTGATGTTTGCCTTATTTTGGGGGAAAGACAGCATTTCCCGATATGCAGACGGTTAGTGATGTAGCGTTACTGAATATTAAGTTCTGCTGCATGAATTTCTGCCTTAATGTTATTTGCCTTATTTTATGGGAAACGGAGTCTTGTGTTATGCCTAACGTTTACTATATTAAGTGTTTAATTTGTAAAATCAGTAAAACAAGATTTTTTTTTTTTTCTGTGTGTGTGTGTGTGTGTGTGTGTGTGTGTGTGTGTGTGTGTGTGTGTGTGTGTGAATGTTTTCCCTTGTAATCTGCGTTGCTGTTGTTTGCTAGTGCTTGATTATTTTATCAACTTAAGTGTTATACGGTACTGCTGTAATGGAAGTGGTTTATTTTTGCTGAAACAATAAAACTAAACAAGGTCTTCGTTTCATAGTATGTAAAATGTGAACACTATTTACTTGCTATGCTTGAGATTGTTAGTTCATCTTCAGGTGAATCAGTCATAGAAAGAAAGGAAGAACTATCATTATCATAATTATTTCATCTGAGTTTTGCACGTTTGCCTTCAATAATGTACAGGATTTTGTATTTATCAGAGTTACTTTTAGCAGTTTTCTAATATCACTTAAAATGTTTTATTTGTTTTTGCATATGTTAATTTAGATTACTGACCTACCACAAACCTGAGGCAGAGGAAGGGAGAAGTGAAGGAACGGGAAGAGATGGAGGGATGGAGGAAGGGAGAAAGGGAGTAGTGGAGGATAAGAGAAATGGCCCCCCTAGCTACGCCTTTGGACCCCATCAAAATGTGTAGCTGCCCCTCCAATTGGAGCAGTCTAGAACCGGCACTGCGTTAGAGCTATTAACATCAATTTTAAGAATTAAAACAAGCCTTGAACTAAATGGAACCTGCTGCTCATCATTTGATCGCACTAAGTCCATGCTAAACTATGACTCTTCTATATACAGAAATGATGAATTGGATAAAGAATAGAAAAACCTGTTGGACAACATAAATTTATAGAGTGATATGAAAAAATCTTTTTGGTTCAAATAGTACAAAAGGAGTACATTAATTTAAAGAAAGAATACGGTAATTATTTTAGTTCATACAAGAAGGATCCAGAAAGTTCTGTTATTTTACTTATCAGCAAGAAGACTCCAAGAGGACATGAGGAACAACACATTTGTGGTATGTTTAAGTATTAAGCATAAGTACGTTCCGTCCACCACTACCACACTCGCCACGGGCACTAGGTGGTTTACTTTACTTTCTTGAGGTTGACTGGTCTCAGGTCTTGAGAACTATGATGATGGTTGAGTGTAGTGTGGATAGTGAGTGAAACTGAACTTATTAGTTCAACATGATTGAAATACCTAACCCCTTTATTTCGGCACCTTACTGACGAAGTATAATCAGGAAATCATTCAGTTTAACTGTTAATGCCAGAGCGACAACGTGGCAAAGATACCTGACTAATTCCGTCAATCATATCAAACTGCTCCAAAAAAATAATGATCATGCGAGTTTGATAAATTGAGGATGACGCAAGAAGGTCTTGCGTCATCTCCCATTTATCATACCCGCATCATACCGTCCTCCTTCCCTCCCTTAAGCTGCTACCATCCTCATCTCCACCCTCCCATACCCACTCTCCTTTTTATTTCCACCCAACTCAACTCCCTCCTCCCTCTCTCCCTCCCTTTCCGCCATACTCAGCTGCTTCCTTCTCGTGCCTTTGTTCTCTACCCAACCCTCTCTCTTTTCTTCTCTCCATCTCCACCCGTCCACCTTGTTTAGAATACTTTGCCTTCCAGTTGTAGTTCTTTCTTATTGACTTATGTTTTAAATATTCTCAGGAATTCATTTATGCTTCTAATAGGAATACTATATACAGCATTTAGTTTAACAATTACAATTAGTTTCAGACATTTTGTTTGATCAGGTCAGTAGTTTTCAGTCACAAGGCGCTCATCTTTTATCCCTGTTTTATTTTTAACAATAACGTTGTTTAAAAAAGGTAGAATTAATAAGAAAAACTAGATAAAAAGACTGAAGCATTTCTATAACTTGCCAATCAACGTCACTTTCAAGCGAGGAAGGTAAAGAGATATTATTGTCTGCATTAACACAGGAATACTGATCAGTTTGAGGGTTGTCAAGCAAAGGCCTCTCGACTCCATGATAAGTGGCCGAGATACGCGAGTGGTGTTCACAGCTTTCGCTCTCATAGGGTGGCACGGTGGCTCAGTGGTAGAGCATCAAGCTCGTAATCGGGGGATTGCAAGTTCGAGCCTCGCCCGGGACTGCCGTACCGAGAGTGGTAGCACGCTCCTGTAACCTGGCGGGGCTATATGATCCGATACAGGGTCTAGGCCAGGGGAACGCCATTTCTCCCATTTCGCTCTCATAGTAAGAGAAGAAATGAAATTATATTTGATCTGTTCTACAGACAGAAGTAGGTCTACCACAGGAATTCCATTACATTTTGGAATAAACTTAGTGAAATATTTGTCATGTGCTTAACTAATTAGTACCGGTTTTCTGAAAGGGTTCCGATTTTCATCCTAGAGTGTTCCACACACTCCCTTGGGTAGTTCCTCCGCGGTATGGAATAACAAGGAAACTGAACTACTCAGTAAGACTCAGTATGTACTATTTGTTGTCCTATGACAGTCAAATTTAATCCTTGGCTCGTGAAGCGAGCCTAATGTTTTGCTAACCTTGTGTTTGCCTCTCTCTCTCTCTCTCTCTTTCTGTGTGTGTGTGTGTGTGTGTGTGTGTGTGTGTGTGTGAACAAATAACTCATGTAAAAGATCCATTACAACAAGTGGAAATTATAGATGGAAGAGAGACACTGATTAGAGGTTGATTTCTTTATTTTCTTAACGTTTCGGGCTACACAGAACTTATCTGAGTGTCTAAACAAGAAGTGATATATCAGACATTTATATTTCCGAAAATTCCCTTCCCAACTCTCGTGTCGCAGCCTGACTGGTTACCTCTAGGAAAATTCCGTCAGCATTCCCCACCCCTGACTGCGACATTAACGCTATCCTTGCCGTATATCTACATAGGCTGAAAAATCCCTTCCTATGGCTGGTTACATTTTCTTTAACACAAATTTGAGCTGCTTCCAATATTTTTCTCGTTATTTATTCAGATCGTTCTCAATGACTGCAGCTGATTTATGTGTAACATTAGGGAATCTGACACTCTGTGACACCGCACAGTTGCTTAGTGTTCTGCTATCCCTGTATCCATTCCGTATCCTGTTTCCTCTATTGACGTTCAGAGTGATATGGGAAAGGGATTCATCCAGGGTGTTCTAGCGTGCTATAAGGCATTAACTGACGAATAACCTAGTGCACTACCAAGACGTCCTAGAACTGCTCTGAGTGAACTAGGCAAAAATGAGAGCATAGTGATAATTGCATCATACGAAGGTGGCAGAGTGGCAATCATAAACAATAGCGAATACAAAGAAAAAATGATATGTTGAGTGATCTTTTTACGTATGAAAGAAAAATAATTGATATGCAGACAGTGAATCTGTTAAATTCAATATCGGAGCAAGGAAAATACTTAAACAATCAGGAAAACGGAAGAAGTTGCTAAATGTAATTGAAGAAAGGCCTCGTCCCCCGAGAATGAGGAGCCTACCGAAAGTGCACAAGGAGGGCATTCCAGTGAGGCCGATAACATCTGGCATTTGGAATGCCCCCTACAAACTGGCTAAAAGGCTAGCTAACCCTATCCAGATCCCTGGGTACCGTAAGTGGTGCACATATAAATTTGGCGGATTTAATCGAAATGCTTAAAGATGTGAACTTCTGCAAGCTTCGACGCAGTCACTCTTCACCAACGTACAGTACCAACACGGGGCCCGGTCATATTCTCTCCTTGATATCCCCCTCCCCCCTCCTGACAGATTTCCCTGAGGACATATTCCCCTCTAGACATTTTCCCTTGTGGACATTTTCCCTCCTGCATATATTTTATACCACTATTATGGTAACGAAACACTAGCCGAAACCATCGATGGTTTCGGTCAGTCTCGTTATTACAGCAGTCAGACTCAGAGCCCAGTCAGTTGGCGCCAGATCTCGGTACAGTCCTAAGACAACATGGAAATCATCAAAACAAGTAGGGGTTGAGACAAGATAAAAAGGCGCCCATTGTAGAAGGGGTTAATTAACCTAAACCCACTAACTGAGTAAATGAAACTTAAAGTTGAACATTTGCGGTGACAAAAACTGTTCATATTGATGTTTAGGTTATATTAATATTATGCCCTGGACCAGGTCTGTTTAGTTACATAAAGAAAATGGGGAAAAAATAAAAATTAAGTTATACTGAAATAAAATAAATATATCTATTTTTTTTTTTTAACCCATGTACAATATTAACATTTTACAAAAATAATGTTCACAATTACGTTCAACCAATGTAACTAATAAACTGAGAAAGTTTCATTTTTCTACTCTTTAGTTAAAATTTTCAATAAATTTTTAAAGAAATTTTTTAATGATTTTTTTGAGATTATCCATTGAAAGAAAATTATTACTTGTATTAGACTCAACAACACAAACATAAATTTGCTTAATGAACCACTAGTCCAATAAGCTTAAGTGATTAAAATTTGAGAAGGGGGCACTAATAATACAAAAAGTCCTCATCTGTGGTAGACTCTGTCTCCTCAGTGATGTCTTGCTCATGTCCCTGCTGTGTAGCGAATAATTCCTCATAGAAGGTCATGTGTGCTGGTGGAACATACCTTGTTAGATCCTTGATGTCACTAAGTTTTTCTTTGGTAATGGAAATACCATTTGGGTACTTGAGTGGGAGTTGAACATCAGCTAAATTAAATTTTCTGGAATCGTACCGCTCTGAACGACCTTTTTGCAACTTCATATTCATGGGTTCAGCCAGCTCAGCATAACCTCCTTTTACCTCAATGCCTAACATATATGTGTTCTTGACTATAAACATCTTAGCATTCTTAAACCCAGTACCTCTTTGTGCTTTGTGACATACTTTTGGAGTACACTAAAATCCAGGAAAGAGTCTTTTGTACTGTGACAGTGAAAGGGTTGGTTAACCTGCATGTACGCATAATTTCGATGTAGTGGTCGGTGGTGAACACTTCCTTACCCTTAAGTTTCAGTTCAAAATTGCCAAAATCCCTGTCACATGGCATGTATGAATAACCCGATTCCATGAAATAGTGAACGACTCCAGTGAACCTATTGGCATGCATCCACCTTAGATAAAGCAGTACAATGTTGAGGTTCTTATTTTGTCTCTCACAGTTATCACTAAATATCACTAACTTGCCGACATCTGCACTTACAAAGTTTTCCTCAAAATGATGCAAACATGAACAAATTTCAATAGAACCACGCTTGGCCTGCATTTCGTTCCATACATAAAAGTACGCCTGACCTGTCTTTATGTTATGGACACAAAAGTTATAAGTCCAGAGCTTTCTTTTATAATACTGTGCACCTGATGTGAGACGAGGTGTAGGTAGTGTTTGCTGTAAGTTAATGGCAATCACTTCTAATCCAGGGGTAGTGTCAAACTTGTATGCTTTCATAAGTCCATGAGCAACCTTAGCATAAGTTAGGTGAAGTTTATTCTGAGTTGTTAATGTACCTATTTTAATGTCATCAACACCTGGTTTTAGTTTTTCCAGTTCAACTTTGTATGCATCACACACATTGCATGTATCAGACCTTGGTGGCTCTACTCCAATGTTAAATCCATTATTGAAAACTTGTGAGAACATGTACATAGAAACTTTAAGACCTACATTACCTTCACTCTCTAGCTTCGCCAGGTATGCACTGTAAACTGATGATAGACTGGACCCAGGTGGAAGATAGCGTCTATGAGGACTTTTTGCCCGTGAATAATGGGAAGTGCAAGTTGGAAGAGACCTAATGGAATCCCGTACTGTATCTAAGTTTTCTACTGGTGTCTTGTTCGCTGATTCCTGCTTGCCTCTTTGATCCTCCTGTAGTGTACCAGTTCCAGATTTTGCTGTCTTTGACATCACATTACACACGCTTGTGGGATATTCCATGAATATTGAGGAAAGCTATCATACACACACGTACTGACTCACTGTCCATCATAACACTGTACAAATTAGTTTTCTTTTTCCTACTCTCTCTCCCTCCTTCACTCTGCATCGCTTGACATCAACAGATGTAACTCGGGTGTACTGGTAGCTCGACTGTGCATTATGGTTATTCAGGTCCCAGTAATTTTTAAATATTTTCTCAATATTTTCTGCCCCAACTGTCAAAACATCACTGCATTTACATGGAGGGCCAACAACTCGGGTTGCAACCTGTAGCTTTGTGTATCTGCTGACATACGCTTCCCCACTGTCTCTTTTCCTCTTCACTATGTTTATTTTCCACTTGTCTTGCCTCCTCTGTCGCTTCTTGGACATCACTGGAACCTCCCCCACACTCTCTGAATCACTTGAGTCCATAATGGCGCGTATTATCTCAAGAAAAGCACAAAAAACTGCAGTTAATCAAAGGTATGTGTGCAGTGCCGTGGGACAAACTCAACTAAGGACGCAATACTAGCATCCACGCATGGTAGGACGGCTGTGATTGGCTGAGAGCGTAGATGTAAACACGGGGAGTTGTCAGGCTGTCCCTGATTGGCTAGCTCCAGCTGGCACATTAGCCTCTTCTAGTGCGGAGTCTGTGAGCTAACATGTAGGCTTGTGGGGGGGAAATTAGCTAAACACAACCCTCTGTAAAGGGGATGGATGGTCGCTTTTCCTATCACCACTCTCACCATGTGAGAGGGGAAGACTTGCGCAGTAACATGCTGTCTTTAACTCAATATGGCGGAATGTGGTGGATTAGCCCCTTCTACACTGGCCGCCTTTTTGTTACGAAGGCCACATGTGCACGAAAAGAGAGGAAAAAGACATGAATTCAATGGGGGTGTATTCAGCGACAATCAAGACCATGTTAGGGTGCATTAACAAGCATAACCCTGAATGATGTGAGAGTAACTGTGCCCCACAGCCATGAAACTGACCATTTTGGTGTCGAAGCCGAGAAGGTGCGAGGCAGTATTTGTGAAAAAGCTAAAAAATCACGAGAGAGCACAACTTGTATACTTGCCACAGCCATTCAAGAAACTCCAGAACCTGTGAAAGTACGTCTAGGCTGAAAAGAGTCTATCAAAAGAAATATCCGACGTCAGAAGAAGGGTTCACTACAAAAGAAACCGGAATCGCTCGGAGAATTTCACACGCCCTATGGATGGTCAACAACAGGCGGTGACGACGCACAACTCTTTCAGATACATGACAGGGACGACAGTCTTCGCCAAACAGAATACTTGTTATTGCAGCGGATGATGTTTTGCAACATTTAGCTACGTGTAATAAGTGGTACATGAATGGTTATTTTTCCTTAGTCCCAAATCTATTCATGCAGCTCTATGTTATTAGTGTGCCACTTGGTTATTCTTCAATGTCAGCTGTCAAAGTTTTGTTATCAAACAAACAACAGCTAAGCTATGAAGTCGTTTTGAAGGCAACAGTAGACAGATGAGAGGAACTGCGATTTATTCCTAATCCAACTGTTGTTATCGTCGACTTCAAGACCTCTGCCATGAATGCTGTTCAAGCAGTCCTCGGTCACTATGTCAGAATGCGGGGCTGCTTCTATCATCTTACCCAGAGTAGCTGGCGGAAAATTCAAGACTTTGGTCTTGTGAAGAGATGGTTAAGCATTTCAACTCCTGATTGATGTTGAGGAGGGCATAGCATTCCTGAAAAATACAGCTCCTGAAGGATTAGAAGAACTAGTGGATTACTCCGGTTCAGTTCATGTGTCAGGAAGTTTTAGTCGTGTACAGCCACCACGTAATATTGCATCAACAAGATACCGATGCAGTCCACCTCTTTTTCCTCCACAAACTTGGAATGTGCACGCCATTACCCTAGCAGGAGGGGACCGCACCGACAACATGTGTGAGAGCTGGAGTCACTCGTTTTCTCACCTGGTTGGCCACAAGCATCCATCTTTGTAGACACTCATTGATGAGTTAAGAACGACTGTTCTTTAGTATCCCTTGCCTTGCTTTAACAGGAACGCGATCAACCACCCCAAAAATTCGTCAAACGGTCTACAAGACAACTTCAGAAGTGGCTCTTCGAGATATGTGTAGCTCAGCGAAGTGGTCAGAAGACTGTAGCACAGACTTTGACGGCTGTTGATTACTGTATTCGACCTTAGGTACATGAATGTCCCGAATATTTGAATCCTTAATGCAAACATGATTTAAAGATTTTAGCAGTTCGGGATTATGGCGTCTGGCAATAGATAGATAGATAGATAGCAGTTTTTATTGTTCAGTAAAAATAAACCTGCACTACTGGCACTTTTCTTCTGACAAAATCGTTTTATATGATAAATAAGGAAGGGGAAAAATGTCCAGGAGGGGAAGATGTCCAGTGGGGAATAAGTCAGGAGGAAAAATGGCTGGGGGTGAAAAGGTCCAAGAGGGAAAGTGTCGTACACTCTACCGATACGGGCGGCCATGCAGGCAGTACGAAGAACAGTGGACGACATCTAAGATGAGGAGCTACCATTTCCAAGGTCTGACTACATCGAACTAATATCAGTGTGCGTTGAATTCGAATCAATTACTTTCACTGGAGAAGAATACGAGTATAGGCAACACAAGGGTCTAGCTATGGGCTTGCCTCTTTCTGCCGTTATGGCTTGCCTATAGATCTTTTCCATGTGACGTCACGAGTCATGTGACTATTGTTTACGACGCTACATTGGACGGCAAATTATCGGAAGTCTAGAGAGAGAGAAATGTACATTTCACAATGGTATTCCACTGTTGTGCCTTTGGCTATAAGACAAGGCAGAAAACTGGAAGTGGTTTACATTTCTACCGGTTTCCAGTCAGTGAGGAAAAGCGAAATAAGTGGATAGGTGCCGTGAAGAGGGAGCAGATGGCCTACTCCCGGCTCTGTAGCAAGCATGTCATATCAGGTGAGCCGATGATTTGTGAACAGATACGGGCATATTTATCATTCTTTGCAGCTGGAGATGTCATGCGATATCCTAATTATGTTAATGTCACAGAGTACAAGACCCACATGGCCATGTGTGTGTGTAGGGAAAGAGGAGGAGGGTCCATGTCACAGGCCTTGTTTTGGTATTATTCCAGAGTTTCACCCAGACGAAATCGGGCATAATCTATATTCTCCAAAGCAGTGATGATTAAAAATGTTAGACGTGTAAGTAAAACTGATTAAATTACAGGTTAGGTCATACTGAAGGTTAGGTTAGGTTGGGTTAGGTAAGATTAGGATAGGTTAGGTTAAAACTAATTTTATTTTCAATGTTTTCAGTGTGATTCATTTGAAACTGATATTTGTGTCATGGTGGATCACTGTAATCGTAGTGCCGTACAGAACACTACTGAACACTTCAGTGTAAATCTGTAATATACCACTGTAAGAGTGTAAGCTAAACTATGTTTCAGTTAAAACTTGAGCATAATTACTAATACTACTATGTATAGGTTTCAGTTTTATTGCTCCACTGAAAGCCAAACTGCCAATACATGCGCCAGTTAAATATACATTTTTTCACTGAGTACAAAAATACTTTAATCAAAATTGAGAGGATAAATACTGTACTTATATCAACAGCCCTTTATATTTATCTTTTACCAGGTATGTACTATGATTTTCTTTTTAAAGTAAAATATAGTATTAAATTTATATTGTTGAAGTCTTTAAGTTTTATGTTTTGGTACTCATCAGCATGAAATAAATGACCTTAAGTTAAATTTGTGCCAATGTTATGTTTCATTTGCAATGTAAACGATAGCTAGACAGTTTTGACATACTTTTTTTTTTTAATAACAGAACAGAGGAAGGAAAAACAAATGAGTAAAAAAAATAATCCATACACCAGATCACACTGTGTCCTCCACTCATTGAAGTTTAGAGGGAAACAGTTCTGGGGAAGCGAGTTCCAGAGAGATGCAGTTTGGGGAATAAAGAATTCTGATAGGCAGAAGTTCTGCAATATGGCTGAAAGACGTTCCAGTCATGAGCGCTTCCAGATGCCCGTGTAGCATGAGGGAAGGCATGGAGAGGTGGCACAATGGATGCAACTTCGTCTGAGCATTTGCCATAAAAATACCTGTAAAATAATGCAAGGGAGGCAACATTCCTTCTTACTTGTAGGGGAGGTAGGGTTATTAATAATTCCAGCAGCTCTGTTCTGAATATTGTCTGGTTGTTTCATGCAACCTCTCCAACTCCACTGCACAAGGGTGAGCAATATTCAGGCTGAGAGCACACATGACTTATAAATTATAGCTAACTGGTCGTCAGTGAAGAAGGTACGGACTCTGTACAATAATCCAAGTTTCTTTGAGGCGGTTTTAGCAAGTAATCTGACATGAGAGGTCCAGCTGAGGGCACTGTTAAATGAAACATCGAGAATTTCAATACTTTTGGAGATGGGAATATAAGTAGCATTGAAGGTAATATAAGAATCTGGCAATATCTGTCTATTAGTAAACTTTATATATTTGGTTTTACTAGCATTATATGAGACAAGGTTGTTTTGTTCCCATTCTTTGATCATAGATAAGTCTTGATTTATGGAGATGGGTGTACTGAGTTGAGAGTTAGAGATACTAGACTTTGTAAATGGATGTCTGAGTGTGAATGAACAATGAAGTGTTGAGTCATCTGCATATGACTGGATGGGATTGAGGGTCACAGATAAGAGATCATTAATATGAACCAGGAACAGGGTTGGCGTCTGAACTGATCCCTGTGGCACGCCGGCGTTAAGTGAGTGGAAGTTGGAATATACATCATCTACTTTTACTCGTATTTTTCTGTCGCTGAGATATGAGGAAAGCAGAAGAACAAAAGACGTTAGTCCATAACAAGGGAGTTTAGACAGCAGGGAACGGTGTCATATTCTGTCGAAAGCTTTAGAAATATCAATGGCTAGTGGATGAGTTTCTCCATGTAGGGTCGATTGACTGATAAATGGTATGAGTTAGGAGACTGAGTATGTCAATGGTGGATCTTTCGTAGCGAAAACCATATTGTCTATCACTAATTAAGTCGTTGGATTCAAGATGTTTAACTATGTGCTTACTAAAATTTCAAATACTATAAAAAGAGAAGATGTGACAGCTATTGGTCTGTAATCAGAGGGGTCAGAGGAACTTCTTTCCTTTTGAACTGGGTGAATATTGGATTCTTTCCATGAATTAGGGAATGAAAAAGTACGTATGCATAGACTGAATAATTTAGCTAGAAGTGAGGCAAGTTCTGGGGAACACTTTTTCAGAACAATTGGATGAATTCCGTCTGGTCCCGGAGCTTTGTTGGTAGGTACATTGTCTAGAACGGATTTTACGTGTCTTGTCTGAATTTTAAGTGGAACAATTTCGGGAGAGTCAGGTTCTAGTACTGGGACGCTCTGGCTGACTTCCACTGTGGTAGAATTTCTGGCAAATATACTGGCAACGATATCTGCTTTCCCACGCGGGTCATTTGTAATGTTGCCATCTGAAGCTTTTAGTGGGGGAATGGATGATATCTTGTTAAAGTTTTTATTGAAAGAACTGGGAGTTGACCAGAATATTCTATCGTCATTAGGGTTGTTAAGTAGTTTTGATGCTTGATTTTGAAGAATGTTTGATTTAGCAAGATTTATTACAGCTTTTGCATGGTTTCTAGCAATTTTAAATTGAGAGAGTGATTCAGATGATTTTTATTTCAAGTAAGAGTTATATGCTGATGACTTTTGGGCTGTTGCTTTGGCACAGTTGTTATCAAACCATTTTGGAGAGTTCGATCTTTTAGTGAACTGTTGACTTGGTATGAATAAATCCATACCAGCTAGTATTAAGTCGCAAATGTGGGACTGGGTAGAATTGGCATCACTATTGGAGAAAGACTGCCATGGAATATCAGCAAGATAATTTCTAAATCCATCCAAGTTTGCCCTATCAAAGTGCCATCGGATCACCCTGACAGGTTTAGAACGGGGAGATTTGGGGGGGGATAACTAATGAGGCTTTGATGAGATTGTGGCCAGGGGATCTAAGTGGTGACAGTACCTCTATCCCGTATTGATCTGAATTATTTGTCAGGAATAGGTCCAAGAGATGGGCATTATGGTCAGGGTTATCTGGTATTCTGGTTGGTTGCTTTACCAGCTGCGTGATATTAAATGATTCTGCAAACAGCTCGCACTCTAGACCAGGATCGTCAGTACTGGCAGAATGCAATAACCATTCAACATTATGTACATTATCATCACCCAAAATGGTAATTTCGGTGCTGAGGGTAAGGTTAAGGCTACTCAACTGTGTGGATATGGAGTCAAATACACTGGGTTCTGAAGAAGCACTGGGGGAACGGTAGACTACGCAGATATATTTGGTAATATTTAGACAATTTAGTTTATACAATGATTAATGAAAACTGGATGAAATCAAGTTTAAAATAGTGTCAACTGAATACTGAGATCTGATATTACAATAGGTACCGCCCTTGTTGTGGAAATTTGTGAGGAAATAGCAACCAAGAAAAGAAAATGGGGATATTTCTGTAGAGAGGAGATTTGTGTTTCTGTGAGGAATAGGGCCGTAGGGGATATGGACTGTAGGAAAAAATGAATTGAATTTAGCTTGGTGCTAAGACCACGGATATTGGTAAAATATAAGGCTGCACCTTTACTTCTCCGCTGACAAGCATGACTGGAAAGTGCAACAGTCGCGTCAGCACAGTCGCTTGATGGCGACCAGGAGGAACCCTGTGCCGCCAACCCTACCCTGCCGGCGGTGGCAGTCAGAGGTACCACCCCGTTTGACAGTAATACTGCAGCGACCATTGCTAAAGGAAGTGAGAATAGAAGGTGTGATATCTTAAGTGCATGTAGTGTGGTGTAGACAGTTGAAGGCAGAGGTATTAAGAGAGTATGCTGGCCTACTCTCGGTGTAAATGAGAGCACTGAAGATGTTCGGCAAAGGGAGATGGTCACGATCAAGTCCTGAGGGCTGGTGAAACGGGAGCTTCAGCTTTCCCTATCACCAGTTTGCCAACCACCTCGGGAATACTGCCCTGTTCGACTGGTGTTACAGTCTGCTCCTCATACTGTCAATTATGTATTTTATATTAAACTATTTTAAACATATATATATATATATATATATATATATATATATATATATATATATATATATATATATATATATATATATATATATATATATATATATAGGCTGTGTGTATGTATCTAGGTCTATAATTACTGAAATCTCCAAAATAAGTAAATTTTTGGCAAATTTCCAAAATTACATCTAATTCACACTGAAGCTTAAAATTTTCATTTTTCAATGTTTTACAGTGTGATTAATTTGAATCTAATATTCATTTCTGTCGGAAATTACTTTTTTTTTTTTACATCAAACCAAGCTAATCCACCCAACCTAACCTAACCTAACCTAACCTAGGACCTAATTTGAAAATTAAGAAGAGAGAATAACTCCAGTAGGCCAATAGGCCCATCCTAGACAGTTCCCACAAAAGTGTGACTTACCTGCCCTGACTAAAATAGCCCATGCAGGCCCATGCCAGGCAGCTCTCACGGGAGTGTGACCACAAGAATGACAAATTTTATATGCAACTAATACCTGCCATATGCTTAGGTAGCTTATGCTTGAATCTTTCTAGAGAGGGGGCAGCAACTACGTTACTGGGTAACCAATTCCATTCATCAACTACTCAATTCACAGTCAGTGTATAAAATCCCCACCCCCTTGGCCCCACCTAAAAATTTACTGATTACCAAGATAATTTACACGTACTGTATGTCAACTGCAGCTAGCTATATTACACATATACAGTGTGAATGTCTGTTTACCTTGAGGGATGCCCCGGTGAACTTTGACGGGGTGTTCAAATAATGATAAAGGTCGCCATATCTGAGATCTGGTTTCGGTCCCCAATCCTTGAAACTGATGAACTTCTCACTAGATATGGTGTAAGGATCCAGCCCCAAACACTTTGTCTTGTTCCTGTACAGATCTTGGTGGCGTTAATCCAGATTTCTGCATATATCTGACAGTTCCATCTTAGACAGCCCTGTCTGGACAGCCACTACTGCGAGGAGTTTGCCGTCCAATATCGAGTTGTAAACATAACCACGTGATTTTTGTGACGTCACTGGAAAAGGTCTTAGTGGCCGACTATTAAGCTATAGGAGAATCATAGGAAGGGGTTGAACTTGGTACAGATATGTGGAATATGTCTTTCTAATTGTATCTAAGGACACCAATACAGTATTCTAAATAAGCTGAAAATATTAAACAACATGACTAATGACAAAATTCACAGTAGAAAAGAAGGGGAGAAAACTCCAATTCTTAGATACTATAATACTGAGAACAGACGAGGGAGCTAAATACTTTGTGTACTGTAAACAGCCAAGTAAAGATGACTTTATCCATTATCTGCACACAAGGAAAGGATCAGATCTGGAGTTGCGATGGTTTTTCCTAAGGGCGTATAGAATTTGCAGTAATGAGCGCATAGGATGAGATTAGATACACAATAGAAGTCTTTAAGAGTTATTCTATCCAGTAGGCATGTTGTTAAAACTAAAAAGAAAAGCAACTGATAACATTAAAAAGAAAAAAAGATAATGCCAATGTTACATTAAACGATGACAGTACATGACATGTATCAGTCTCCAGCTCAGCCACAGCCTTGGCTATCAACAAGTCCATACAAAAAGCAGGCCTCAGGATCGTAGTATCCTTAGGACGTAAAATAGGATTTAAAAAAAAAAAAAAAGTAAAACCAAGAACAGTATAGCATACAGCATGCCGTGCAGTGGATGCTGTACAACGTATTGTACTTCAAAGGGGAAACAGGACGAGGAATGGATACAGTGATAGCAGAACACTAAGCAGATGTACGGTGTCTCAGAGTATCAAAGTCGATAGTGTTACACATAGATCAGCATAATCATCTGCCCAAGTGGGAAGAAGCTGCAGTCTTTGAAAAATATCTGAATAAACAAATGAGCAAAACGTCAGAAGCAGCCTACATTAGTGTAAAAAAAAAAAAAATTAACTAGCCATAGGAAGGGATTTTTCAGCCTATGTAGATATACGGCAAGGATAGCGTTAATGTCGCAGTCAGGGGTGGGGAATGCCGACGGAATTTTCCTAGAGGTAACCAATCAGGCTGCGACACGAGAGATGGGAAGGGAATTTTCGGAAGTATAAATGTCTCCGATATATCACTTCTTGTTAAGACACTCAGAAGATGAGTTCTGTGTACCCCGAAACATTAAAGAAAATAAGTCAAGCTCTAATCTGTGCCTCTCTTCCACCCAACATTTCCACAAGTAATTCAGTTTTATCCTATTTTAATCAGACTCAGTAGGGGACTGGCGGCTAATCGAAGGAGTGACCTATTACTTAATAAAGGCAACTGATCAAAGGTCAAGATCACGGGGCTGCATAGGTAAATTTTTCACAGAGACAGGTCAGCGTTTTTTTTTTTTTTTAATCAGTAAAGACCACCCTTGATAGAAAGGCTGAGAATGAGGCAAGAATGAAGAGCTTTGCTTTTAAGAACAGTAATGGGCCAGGGTCAAATTTCGACCTGTGTGTTTGTTTATGAACAAAATAACTAAGTTAGTTTGATCATATTTCAACCACACTTGTGATAGGGTTGAGGATTCTTGAAGGCGATGGCCTATTGTTTTCGAGATTATTGTAGTAAATCAAAGATCATGGTCGCCTATCAGAGTCAACCCAGACTTGTGGAAGACCTCAAGATTCGACAGTATAAAAGGATTCCATTTTGTGAACTTATCGATATTAGTCAAAGATCAAGGTCGCAGGGCCAGTCAAAATTCGACCCATGTGTCTGGGTGTCAGCAAAATAAATGAAGAGTTTGATCTCATTTTAACCAACGTTGGTAGAAGTGCTGAGGATCATGCAAAGGATGAAGCACTGTCCAGGGCCACAGGGCAGTGTCAACTTGAATCGTGCTTATCCCATTTAGACCAAACATTGAGGAAGGCATTAAGATATGACAAAGATACAGACAGTCGATTTTGAGATCAGTCAGTCAAAGGTTACGGTCATAAAGCAAGAGTAACTCGAACAGATATCATATGATTTGGATCAAACTTGGTGAGAGTGTTAAGGACTAGGCATGGATGAAGTAACTCGATTTTGAGAGCAATCGGTCGAAGGTCAAGGTCATAGAGCAGAGTAAAACATTCAACTTTTATGCCAAGTAGTGGGTTGCACTTTCAGAACGCCTCCTCTTGTTTATTGCTGTTTTAAATTTCTATAAATGCAGTATATTTCTGAAATGCATTACTAATTCTCTACCCTGTTTCAGTCATCCATCTACAGAAAATATATACCATTCAAACTTTAATCACACTGTTAACACAACACAGTTTTTCAGTGACCTTTTATTTTGGCACATAAACCCATCTCCACCTAAACCCTATAGGTGTCGACTCGTCCAGCCAAAGGACTTGTTCCCTTATGGCCCTACAGTATGGACCTTTTTTTGCTTTTGGCAACATTTCGCCATATTGACCAATAATTTCTCGTGATTCAGTTTTCCTCAATGGACATATTTTCCCATACCAATCTTTTCATTATGCTTATTTTCCCCATGGACCTATTTTCCATGATGAACTTATTTCTGCCATGGACTTATTTTTCCCATCAACCAGTTTTCCCTCCATGGACTTCTTTTCCACCCTGGTAATACTGCATTTTACCCATGGACCCATTTTTCCCATGAGCCTATTCTATTGTACCTCATGAACCTATTTTCTCCCCATGAGGAAACGCCAAATCCCCAAATGACCCTATATTAATTAATGGACCTATTTCCCCCATTATCCCATTTTACCCATTGGACCTGTGTCTGTTTAGGTCCATTTTCCTAGGGTCACATTCCCACGGATCTGTTTTCCGGCATAGGTCATTTCCTACCACGAACCTGTTCACTCGATGGGCCTATTCCCCATGGACCTATGAAGTCTGATCGAAAAGTATCTAACCGTTTTTTTTTTTTTTTCCTTGTAAATCGGTGGAAGCAGAGGGATGCGACTCAGTGAAGCATGACTTGAATCATTGTGCGCATGCTTGAATAAGTTCAGCCCTGCCGTCCAGCCCAGTCACTGCCGGGCAGCGTGTGTTTGAGGACATGTTCGTCTGCTAGTTGCATTTTCATCATTTTATCAATCTTTTCATCCTTCCACACACAGGTATCCCTGTCTCCTCCCATCCATCCATCCACCCACCCATCCATTCATCCATCAATCCATTAATCTTGTTTTCAATCCCTCTCTCCATCCATCCTCGTATCTGTCCATCCTCCCATTCGTCCATCCTCCCATCCATCCTCGTATCTGTCCATCCTCCCATCCATCCTCGTATCTGTCCATCCTCCCATCCATCCTCCCATCCATCCTCGTATCTGTCCATCCTCCCATCCATCCTCGTATCTGTCCATCCCCCCATCCATCCTCGTATCCGTCCATCCTCCCATCCATCCATCCTCCCATCCATCTTCGTATCTGTCCATCCTCCCATCCATCCTCGTATCTGTCCATCCTCCCATCCATCCTCCCATCCATCCTCGTATCCGTCCATCCTCCCATCCATCCTCGTATCCGTCCATCCCCCCATCTATCCTCGTATCTGTCCATCCCCCCATCCATCCTCGTATCTGTCCATCCTCCCATCCATCCTCGTATCTGTCCATCCCCCCATCCATCCTCGTATCTGTCCATCCCCCCATCCATCCTCGTATCTGTCCATCCCCCCATCCATCCTCGTATCTGTCCATCCCCCCATCCATCCTCGTATCTGTCCATCCCCCCATCCATCCTCGTATCTGTCCATCCTCCCATCCCTCCTCGTATCTGTCCATCCCCCCATCCATCCTCGTATCTGTCCATCCCCCCATCCATCCTCGTATCTGTCCATCCTCCCATCCATCCTCCCATCCATCCTCGTATCCGTCCATCCTCCCATCCATCCTCGTATCTGTCCATCCCCCCATCCATCCTCGTATCTGTCCATCCCCCCATCCATCCTCCCATCCATCCTCGTATCCGTCCATCCTCCCATCCATCCTCGTATCTGTCCATCCCCCCATCCATCCTCCCATCCATCCTCGTATCTGTCCATCCTCCCATCCATCCTCGTATCCGTCCATCCTCCCATCCATCCTCGTATCTGTCCATCCCCCCATCCATCCTCGTATCTGTCCATCCCCCCATCCATCCTCGTATCTGTCCATCCCCCCATCCATCCTCGTATCTGTCCATCCTCCCATCCATCCTCGTATCTGTCCATCCTCCCATCCATCCTCGTATCTGTCCATCCCCCCATCCATCCTCGTATCTGTCCATCCCCCCATCCATCCTCGTATCTGTCCATCCCCCCATCCATCCTCGCATCTATCCATCCCTCCATCCATCCTCAAATCTCTCCATCCCACCTTTCATCCATTCCACCTTCCATCCATCCCTCCTTCCGTCCATCCATCAGTATGTGTGTGTGTGTGTGTGTGTGTGTGTGTGTGTGTGTGTGTGTGTGTGTGTGTGTGTGTGTGTGTGTGTGTGCATTTTTTTTTTAATTCACCGGGTCGGCCAGGATCACGTGATGGTTGTGATCATCAGTTTTACCCTCCCGGAAGAAAGCTGAGAGTTCTTATAGTCCGATCTAAGGGCAAAGCCTTGACTTCACACACGCTCACACCCATCCCCTTGGTCAAGGGGGAGAGTAACCACCCGCTTCGTCAGTGAAACTTTTCGCATCCCAAGCAAGGCGCGAACCCCCATCTTAGCAGATGCTATGCAAGAGCGTTACCAAAGAGCCGACGAGTGGTGCATGTGTGTGTGTGTGTGTGTGTGTGTGTGTGTGTGTGTGTGTGTGTGTGTGTGTGTGTGGAGGGGGGGAGGGTGTAAATAGTCAGTGCAGTTGTGGGAGGTGGAGGACAGGCACCTCCACCAAGACAGTGCTTCAGCCCACTCACCCCATCCCATCTATAGGTTTTCTTGGACAAACACAGGATCACACAGGTCTGATAAGCCTCCTACTCTCCTAACATGACTCCCTGCTACTTCTGGCTGTTTCCTAATCTGATGCTGTCACTGAAGGGTTCGAGATCTGAGGATACAAGTGAGATAAAGATAAAAGCAACATAGATCTTCCTGGTGATCCCAAAAACTGACCCTACAAAATGTTTTCCAGCATTTGAAGGACCTCTGTGCTAATTTTGTTCAGTCCCAAGGGGCATACTTCTTTAAGGATTAGAGTCTGAACTCAGTAGCCAGTTTTTCCCCCACCAGCTAAAGGCCGGATTCTTTTCTATGAGACCTGGTATATTCCTCTTACCCATCCGCTTGCTCACACACCTACAGTCAAGTGCAGTCCCTCAGAAGTACCGTACTGTATATGAGTCAGCAACTTCCCACAGAAGAACGGACTGATGGACGGATACACGCACACAGGAAGCTCACCTACACTTCCTCCTACACACACTTACCCCCTACCTACCCAAAGAGTTCACGCACTCAACCCTTCCCATTCATCAACAAAGTCCACGAACTCACCCACCCCACCCACCAAGCCCCACTGGCAGGAAACACACACACACACACACACACACACACACACACACACACACACACACACACACACTGTGCTTTTAGTATTAGAAAATGGCCACATACTTTAGTAAAGCAAAATTGGAAAAGAAAAGGGATAAAGGTAGAAAGCAGGATGATGATTTCTACCAAGAACTGGTTGAAATGGAGACTCAAAATAAACTGGTAGAGTGTGTACACAGACTGGAGATGGCTTTTCAGAATGAGATTGATGAAAAAAAGAAGCAGATGCACTTGCAAAAGGAAGAAATAGAAAAACTAGGAAGGGAGGTCAACAAGTAAGACACAACCATATATGAACTAACAGTGGAAGTGAGTACACTCAGGAGGAAAATGAGTGAAATGGCAAGTACAGTAGTCAACCATGAGAGTATTATGGAAGAGTTCAAAAATGATACAGAGACAATTAGGCAAGTAAGCAGTCTGATAGACCAGAGCAGTGATATTGAGGAGAAGATAACACAGGTGAATGAAGCTGTGCAAAGCTACAAAAATGATGTGGAAACCACGTATGCTGATATGGTGAAACTAAAGAAACACTTAGAAACAAGAGTAGAAGAAAAAAAACATTAAAAAGGAAGTGAAAAGAATAATCCAAACAATCCAGAGTTAGTCAGAGATTCAGTAGATATCAACAAATCTATAGTAATCACTGGTATAGAAGAGGAAGAAGTAAAAAACAAGATCTCAAGAGACAAAAAGTAGCTGGCAAATGTAATGAGCTTATTGAAAGAAGTATCAGAGGAAATCTGTAGTAAAGACATAGAGGAACACAAAAGGTTAGGGAAATACGAGAAAAGCAAATCAAGACCTCTAAAGGTAACCTTCCAGAGTGTAAACACCGTGGAGGAGATACTAAAAAATGCAAAGAATCTTATGGAAAAAGAGGAGTTCAAAAATGTATGGATAAAAAGATGCCTAACACAAGAGGAATTGGAATTACTTAAAGAGAAGAGGGAGGAAGCAAAAACAAAAAATGAGGGAAGATCAGAAGAGGAGAAGAACACATTTTTTTTTACAAAGTAATAGGATTGCAGGTACGAAAGTGGTACATAAGCAGGAGGGAATAAAAAGGAGGAAGGTAGTAGAACCATGTCATGACAAGTATATAAACAAGATGATTAAGTTGATGTATTCAAATGTGGATGGAATGGTAACTAAATTATTAGAGATGAATGATTATGTCAGAGAAAATGAACCACATATATTATGCCTAACTGAAACAAAATTAACACCAAGGATATCAAATGACATACTAAACTTAGAGGAATATAATATATGGAGAAGAGATAGGAACTTAAAAAAAGGAGGAAGAATTATAATATTAACTAAGAAAAATCTAGAAGTCAAAGAAATAGAACTAGATATACCCTTACAAGTAGAACTGATTGCAGTAGAGATCAATACATCTGAAGGTAAAGTAATTGTAGCCAATTTGTACATGCCACCCAGATCAAACACATGGGAAAGAGACGAATATGAGGACCTGGCAGAGAGTACAATTCAGAGTTTAAGAGCATTACTACATAAAATGGAAGAATAATCGGAAAGAATTATACTAACTGGACATTACAAATATAAATTGGAATACTCTAGATAAAATAAGCCAAGAAAGCTGTTGGGACCAAAAGCTCCTGGATCTCGTGCAAGAGTTTTTCCTAACGCAACATGTGAGGGAAACCACCAGAAAAAGAGGACTCGATGTACCCTCAATGCTTGATCTCATATTTACTAGGCAAGAAAATGTTACTGACAGTTTAATATATCACCCTCCACTCGGCAAAAGCGACTATGCAGTACTAAATTGCAACTTCAGGATAGCATATGACATAGTTAACAGCAATGAAAGTTACAAAAAGAGCCTAAACTATAAAAAGGGACATTATCATGACCTAAAGAAGTATTTCTTAGAAATTGATTGGGAAAATGAGCTTAGAGGACATTATTTAAATGCTGTATATAAAAAATTCTGTGAATTATATGAAATAGGAGTCCAGAAGTACATCCCACAGCACAAAGAAGCAGAAAAGAAAGAAATGGTTCAATACAGAATGTAAAAAATCAAAAGAAAGAAGAGATTTGTTGTGGAATAGATACAGAAGACGCAATAGTGAAAGGGCATATAATAATTACAAACAGGCAAGAAACGATTATACAAGAATAAGGAGGGAAGCCCAAAAACAGTTTGAGGAGGATATCATAAATAAAAGTAGTGATCAACCGAAGCTATTTTACAGCTACATCAGAAGCAAAACCAAAGTAAAAGATAAAATACAATCCATTACTGACGAGGGAATCACCTATACACAAGAAAAGGATATTTGTGAAGCACTAAATAAGAATTTCCAAACACTTTTCACAGAAGAAAAAAATTTTGGGAGGGACTATGTGGAACATGCATGCACACACATACTACCAGATATACAAATATCAGAAAAGTAATACAAAAGGAGTTAAGTAAATTAGACAGAGGAAAGGCAAATGGTCCTGATGAAATTTCATGTTGGGTGCTACGAGAATGTGCAAAGGAGTTGAGTAAACCATTATTTTTCATTTTCAAGAAATCCTTGGGTCAAGGTAAACTACCTGATATTTGGAAGAAAGCAAACATTGTCCCCTTATTCAAGAAAGGGAATAAACAAAATCCACTCAACTACCGACCAGTATCACTGACCACTGTTGTAAGCAAGGTATTAGAAAAGCTTTTAAGAAAAACTTGGGTAAATCATCTAGAAGAACACAATATGATAACAGAAAGACAGTTTGGTTTCAGAAAAGGAAAATCATGTGTTACTAATCTGTTGAGCTACTATGACAGAGTAACAGACACAGTACAGGAAAGAGAAAGATGGGTGGACAGTATCTATTTAGATTTCAAGAAAGCATTTGACACAGTACCACACCAAAGACTTTTATGGAAACTGTACCATCAAGGAGGCATTCGAGGCAAACTGTTTTGTTGGATGCAAGATTTTCTCATAAAAAGAGAAATGAGAACAGTACTAAGGGGAAATTACTCTTTATGGAAAGAAGTGACTAGTGGAGTACCACAGGGTTCAGTGCTGGCACCAATCATGTTTTTAGTGTATATAAATGATATAGACAGTAACACTGGAAATGAAAGCTATCTAAATATGTTTGCAGATGATGCAAAAATACAAAGGAGAATTACTAACACAGACTCTTGTAAAGAGCTACAAGAAGAATTAAATAAACTTCATGAATGGAGTAATACATGGCAAATGGAATTCAATGTGGACAAGTGTCATGTAATCAAGTTTGGTAAAAGTGGAAAAAGACCTGATTGGGATTATACGTTAGGAAATAAAACCCTACACACATCAGAAAGAGAGAAGGACCTAGGCGTGACTATCAATAACAGACTATCTCCGGCTGACCACATCAGTGAGAAGGTACGGGACATGTATACACTGCTTGCAAATATGAGAATAGCATTCACATACTGTACATAAATGAAGACATGCTAAGAAGGATAATAACATCATTCATCAGACCAACCCTGGAGTATGCATCCGTAGTCTGGAGTCCTCATCTCAAAAAACACATAGACAAGATTGAAAAAGTTCAAAGGGCCGCTACAAGATGGGTACCAAGCTTAAGGGATCTAAACTACGAAGAAAGACTAAATAAACTGAATCTACCAACACTACAGGAGAGATGGAAAAGAGGTGACATGATAATGCTATATAAATGCATATCAGGGAAGGAGAAAATAGATATAAATGATTACTTAACCTATGGGGAAGCATCAGCAAGAGGACACTGCAAAAAACTGCATAAGAAGAGAGGTGATAAAGACGTAAGGAAATTCAGTTTCCCAAAAAGAGCAATTGATCAGTGTAATGCACTACCGAATGAAATAGTGTGTGCCAAAACAATTCACAAATTTAAGGAGATGTACGATAAATATGGTTTAAGACACGGGACAGTACGAGCTTGACTCATTCCTGTAAAGATACAATTAGGTAAGAACAATTAGGTAAGAACACACACACACAATCTCTCTCTCTCTCTCTCTCTCTCTCTCCGTAAAGTTCTCTTTTACGGATGCATCTGGAATATGCCGCGCAGTTCTGGTCGCCCACCCTGAAGAAGGATACTGCGAGGCTTGATAGCGTCCAGGCACGGACTGATAAACGAATCCCATTCATCACGGGATACTAGGGAAGGCTGGCGGTACTGCGCCTCTTCTCATTGCAGACTAGGCGTTGGCACGGTCAGCTAACTCAGGTTTTAATATCCTTTGTGAATCCGAAAACATTGGCTACCAGCACATATTTAGTTTAAAAACCAAGTCAACGAGGAATCAAGAACAGAAAGTTGGCTAGAAGCGTTACCACCATAAAACATTAGTCAGTTTCTTCACTTATTAGAGATGCCAAGCAGTTGACAGCTCCTCGTTAGGGCAGCTCAAAGCTTGGTTAGACAAAGTTTTGTTAGGCCTTAGCCTACTTGGTGGTACTGTATTGTGAGTGTTTCCTGTAAAATATTCCAGACCGGCCTTTTTCCCGTGGCAGCTCTATGGGTGGGAGAACCTTCATCTTTGTTGTACGTACTTTTCTTACACGAGTAACGTGTACTGGTAACTTCATTCATCGCACTGACTCGCAGCAAAATCTGGAACTGAAGCCTCGTCCTGTGTATATTTGTCAGTCAAGAGACTGCACCTCAATCATTGCTTAGAAAGAGGAGGCTGAGTTAGCAAGTGGGAGCAGAGTGAGTGTTGTGGGGAAGGGGGGGGGGGAGCAGTTGGTGCTGAGTTGAGGTTCAAGATCATTATGTAGATTGGTTCAAACTTATGTGCCGACCAAACCATGAAGCTGAATATTACTGAGGCCAGTTTTGGAGAATGCAACACTTTAGTCAGAACTAGCAGTTCAATTTTGCGAAAAAATAATTATAGAAAAACAAGTAGCATCCATAAAAATGATATGAAATTCAAAATCCTTACTGTGCAAGCTTTTCCATTATGAGAGAAATCGTGTGGCGGCAGTCAGGAATTTTTTTCAGTAGTGTAATAGTTAAAAATAATTTCATTCATACCAAATCCTCCTAACTCTCCAAAACTAATTCTTCCCATTCCTGGCACCTTGCCAAAACCATTCTAACAAATTTACCGCATCATCCTTCCCTCCCCTTTTCCACTATGATGACTCTGTAGCTGTTTCTTCTACTGATAAAGCAAAACTCTTTGTTCAGATTTCCTCCTCCAGCTCTGCCTTAGACAACATCACTTCCCCTCACTGATTTCCTTATGGCTGACATTAAAAAATCTCCAGTTCAAATGTTTTCTGATATCACTGACCTCAGTCCTAACAAGGCATATGGGCCTAAAGGGGTCCCTCCTGTTGTCCTCAAGAACTGTGCTTCTGTGCTTACACCCTTCCGAGGTAAACTCTTTCGCATTTGTGTCAACATACTGTATACTCATTTCCTTCTTGCTGGAAGTTTGGTCTTATTCAGCCAGTCCCAAAGAAGGGTGACCGTTCCCAGCCCTCTGACTATCGCCCAGTTGCTTTAACATCTCGTGTTTCTAAACTCTTTCAATCTATTTCTAAAAAAAAAAAAAAAAAAAAAAAAAAAAAAAAAAAAAAAAGTGCCAGGCACAACAAACCTCGCCTCACAGCAGTTATTTTATTTTCAGCCGTTTTCAAGTTATAGCCGTCTGAAAATCCGTGATCTTGCATTTGACCTTTCAACCTCACTCAAGGTCAAAGGTCATGGTGCCAAATGAAATCCCATATGAGACTTCCTATATTTTGATACTGGTAAATATCACTATCTTGAACCAGTTTTGAGTTATAGCCCCCTGAATATCCGTGACTTTGAGTTTGACCTTCAAGGTCACTTAAGGTCATGGTACCAATTAGAAGTCCATATGGGACTTCGTACATGTTGATAATAGTAAATATCTACCTACAACCGTTTGCGAGTAGAGCCCCATGAATATTCGTGACCTTGAGTTTGACCTTTCATGGTCACTCACGGTCAGAAGTCTTGGTACCAAATGAAAGGCCAGATGGGAGTTCCTGTATGCTGACAACAGTAAATATGTCTATCTTCAACAGGTTTCAGGTTATAGTACTCTGAAAATCCGTGACTTTGATTTTAACCTCTCAGGTTCTATCGATTACCTCCAAAATTTCATCACTTTCTTTTAGGACCAGGGCCCACATATCTTGAAAGTTTAATATAATTTAAAATTCAGCCGTTTTTCCGTAATGTTGCTAACAAACAAAGAAACTCGACCAAAAACAATACCTCGCCGGACTCTGTCCAACCGAGGTAAAAAGTACGTTTCCTACTTCAGCCTCCTTTCTGATCGTCAGTATAGGTTCCCACAGGGACACTCCGCTGGTGGTCTTCCCACCTTCCTTTCAGACTCCTGATCACCCTCCTTTCGGGACTTTGGCGATATCTTTGCTGTTGCACTTAACTGCTCAAAGGTTGTCGATCGAGTCTGGCTTAAATCTTTAATTTCCATACTGCTCTCTTATGGAATCTATCCTTCTATCTGTGTCTTCATCTCTAGCATCCTTTTCGGTCGTTCTATAACTGCTGTTGTTGAGGGCCACCGTTTTTCTCCTAGGAATATCAATAGTGGTATTCCTTAGGGCTCTGCCCTATCATCAACTCTCTTCCTTCTATTCATCGATGACATAAGCTGTACATCTAACCCTATTCACTCATATGCTAATGGCTCCACCTTTCACCTTTCCATCCACTTCCTGCAGCGTCCATCTCAGCAGTTACTTCAACAAAATAGGGACAAGGTCATGACACAGTGTCTGACTTGGCTCATATCTCTGACTAGGATAAAAGTGACCTTGTTGTTTTTAATGCATCAAAAACTCAGTTCTTACATCTTTCGACCAGTCAGAATGACCACAGGAATATCTTCTAATTTTTACCAGTACCCAACACAATCCTGCATCATCTTTTAATGTACCTGGGGTTTCATTCTGACGGGATTTATCTTGGAAAGATCATATTACCTTTCTTGTGAAATCTGCTTTCAAGAGATTGGGTGTGCTAATCCGACTCTGTGCCTTCTTTACCCCGGCACAACTGTTGACTTTATACACGGGTTTTATTTGCCCCTGTATAGAGTACAACTCTCATGTCTGGGGAGGCTCCCAACATACAGCTCTCCTCAGCAAGGTGGAATCAAAGGGTTTTCGTCTTATTTAACTCTCCTCCTCTTACTGGTTCCCTTTAACTTCTATCTCTTTGCTGCACTGTTCATCTTTATCTCCATTCTATCGCTAATTCAGTACTCATTGCTCCCCTGAACTGTTCACTCGCATCCCTCCACCTTTATGGTGGGCTCGTAGCACCCGTATTTTATTATAATGCAAGGAAGAGGGAACTAAAAGCCATAAGCCAGCAAAATTGTTTTCTCCCAGAACACACACACACACACACACACACACACACACACACACACACACACACACACACTACCGCTCGCTGGTGCAGTGGTAACGCTCTCGCTTGCCGACTGGTGGACGGGAGTTCACGCCTCGCTCAGGTTGCGAAAAGTTTCACTGACGAAGTGGGTGGTTACTGTCCCCCTTGAGCAAGGAGACGGGTGTGTGCGTGTGTGCAGGTCACAGCCTTGCCCTTAGATCGGACTATATGAGCTCTTAGCTCCTTTCCGGGAGGGTAAAAGCTGACGATCACGACCATCAAGTGATCCTGACCGACCCGGTGAATTATACACAAATAAAACAAGATAACAGAGAACAAAATTCAAGCTCTCTTCATTTCTAGATGCCTGGACACATTGCGTTTTAAGGACTGGAGGCAATAGGCGGTTGGAAATAAAGGCAGAGGAAGACAATTCCAGGGCTGACCTTTTGCATACATGTAAAGCTGGGAGTAACAGTTAACTCTTGCACTAGAGAGTTTGACAGAAAAGGCATGAGAGTTTGTTGCAAGACTGGTGCTAGACGCCTGCCATAGTGGTGGAGGATGCAAGCAGACAGTTCAGAGGGCAGTGATCATTGAAGCAGTGATAGGAGAGATAAAGATGCAACACTGCAGGCTGACGGGAGCCAGTAAGAGGAGGAGTGTTAATGATATAAAAAGCCTTTGACTCCACCATGTTGAGATGAGCTGTATGTGGGAAACCTCCCCGCACATGAGAGCTGTACTCTGTACAAGGGCAAATAAAACCCATGTATATAAGAAAAAAAGTCAACAACTGTGCAGGGATAAAGAAGGCACAGAGTCGGCTTAGCACACCTAATCTCTTGGAAGCAGGTTTTAGAAGAGAAGTAATATTATGATCTTTCCAAGATAAATCCCAAGGGAATGAAACCCCACGTATGTTTAAAGATGATGCAGGAATGAGTTGGAATTGTTAAAAATTAGAGGGCACTCCTGCGGAACATTTTGATGGGTTGAAAGATGTAAGAACTGAGTTTCTGAAGTATTGAAAGCAAGATTACCTTCACCCCAGTCAGAGATATGAGCCAAGTCAGACAATAGGTGTGCCATAGCCTCATCCCCTGTTTGTTACGATAACTGCTGAGATAGACGTTGCGGAAACGAATGAAAAGGAGAAGGGTGAAGTCATCAGCATGAGTGGATAGGGTTAGATGTACAGCTTAGAAGGTCACTGATGATTAAAAGGAAGAGAGCTGGTGATAGGACAGAGCCCTGAGGAACACCACTATCGATAGCTCTAGGAGATGAACAGTGGCCATCTACAACAGCGGCTATAGAACGACCAGAAGGGAAACTGTAGATGAAGGCACTGATAAAAGGAGAGAAACTGTAAGAGGGAGGTTTGGAAATTAAAGATTTATGCCAGACTCAGTCGAAAGTCTTTGAAATGTCAAGTGCAATGGCAAAGCTTTCGTCAAAGTCCCGAAACGAGGATGACAAGATGTCTCAAAGGTAGGTGAGAAGATCGCCAGTGGAGCGTCCCTGGTTGAACCTCTGCTAACAATCGGAGAAAAGGTTGTGATAGGAAAGGTGCTTTTTTTTTTTTTTTTTTCTATTTTGTTAAGATGCAAAGAGTTCAGAAACAGAGGATGATGTGGCAATTGGGCGATAGTTAGAGGGCTGGGAATGGTCACTCTTCTTTGGGACAGGCTGAATGAGAGCAAACTTTCAGAAAGAAGGAAAGGACCAAGTTGACAGACAAAGGTGAAAGAGGTTGGGCAGGGTGTATGCACAGAAGCAAAGTTCTTTAAGATGACACGAGGGACCCCAGCAGACCTACTTGCCTTGTTAGTACTGAGGTCAATGATGGCAGAAAATATATAAATTGATGAAATTTTAATGTCAGCCATGAGGAAGTCAGAAGGGAGAAGTGATGGAGGAACAGTTCCGGAAATGTCTAAGGTGGAACTGGAAGAAAAAGTCCGAGTGAAGAGTTTTGTTTTATCAGAAGAAACAGACACGGAGCCAGCAGAGTGGAAAAGAGGAGGGAAGGATGATGAAGTAAAGTTGTTGGAAAGATTTTTGGCAAAGTGCCGGCAGGAGCGGGAAGAATTAGAGTTGGAGAATTCAGACCATTTAGTATGAATGAAATTACTTTTTTAGCAGAGCGAAGAACAGACTTAGCACAATTCTGTGTAGAAACAGAAAAGTGATGATATTCAAGGGCGGAATGGCTCCGGTACGCACGCGGCAGTAAATGTTCTGCCCAGGCAAGGGCAATATTTCCTCCTGACAAAGGGCAGCACAATCGAACATCGTCAAGCCGGAGTTTGGGCGGGTCTTATGAAGCAGTTTAGTAATGAAACAAGAGTTCACCACATCACTAGCGTCACAGACAATTGCCTGCATTACCTCTCACCCTGTAATTATTTACGGGCCAAAACTGAACACCGTTCACTTTATAGCACTTTACTGGCAAAATATTTTCCCATCATGATATGAAAGCAATTCTAACGAAATTAGGAACTACATTATACGTCATTGACTTGAGGTAATAGTGGATGTGTTAATAAAATGAGACGGAATCTTACGGGTATACGGAAATGTTTTCGTGTGTTCTTACCTAATTGTTCTTACGTAATTGTATCATTACAGGAAGGAGTCAAGCTCTTACTATCCCGTGTATTAAACCACTTTTATCATACATATCCTTAATCTTATGAATAGTTTTGGCACAAACTATTTCATTCGGTAGTGCATTCCACTGATCAATTGCCCTATTACGTCTTTTTCTCCTCTCTTTTTGTGTAGTTTTTTTGCAGTGTCCTCTTGCTTATGCTTCCCAATACGTTATATACCCATTTATGCAGTGCCGGATTTGGGATGTGGGTGGCCTGGGACCCGTTTTGGTGGGAGGCCCATCCCAAGCATCAAATTGACATGGTGTTAATTGAAAATACATTTTTAACCCTTGCACCGTTGCAACGATATGCTCGCTCGCACGATACAACTCGCTCCCGACGACCTATGATACCGCATTCAGAAATTGATGTCATTAAAGATCAGGTAAAAACGATAGTTTCTGAAAAATCTCCACATTGATTAGCCCTGAATGAAAAAAAAACAGAGCAGCCCTGAAATGCACTGAACACTTCCTAGCATATCACACAAAACAGAATAATCATAAAGCGAGAGAGAGAGAGAGAGAGAGAGAAAACCACGCGTGCACTCACCACTCAGCATTTGTATAGACTGTTCATTGAACGAACAGTTTCTAGAAATCTGGTCTAGTCCAGGTGCTTTCCACAGTTTTCTGATGGAAAATTCTCTTATTAAATCATCAAAATCCAATGAGCGTAGGATGTCCGACTCAGTGCTCATGACTGTCAAATTCACAAGTCATTCCTGTGTCCTGCTTGTTCGTAGGCGATTCTCAATCAATTTCAGCTTGAGAAAAAAAACACACACACACACACACGCTCAGCACTGCAGTTGCTCATCATTACAGCCAGATACATTCTCAGGACTGCCTCCACATTGGGGAAAATATCTAGCAAATGCTTATCGTGGATAAGTTTGTAGAGAAATAGCTCAGCGCTAACGTCGTTTGGCTCTTCTTCAACAAAATATTCGCAAAAGCAGCAAACTGGATGAGCTCTTCAGGAAATGAAGTCTCCAGATCGTTGGAATCTAGTTGCTCTAGACAGCCCTTCAGAGGATAGCTTTGTCAGTTGTCCGAAGCAGCCAAAGCGACCTGACATCAGTTCATAGGCATGCAGCCGTTGGTTAAGAGAAGCTTTGAACTGATCGATGACAGGAATGAAATCCTCTGACAGTGACAACAAGTGATCAAATATGAACACTTGTTGGAGGCTGGCACCAGCTCCAGGGCTGCCAGATTTAAACATGGGTATATAACCAAATTCTTCAATTTTCATTCCCAGATTCAGTTTTTCATTAATAATAATAATAATAATAATAATAATAATAATCTTTTTTTGTTTGTTTGTTTCTCAAAAGCGCCAGTTCTTCCATAGGGAATTCACAAGCGCTCGACAGACAGATACATTATTTTTACTATCTATCTATCATTGCCAGACATCATAATCCCGTAAGGGGTTGCCATTTGACTTTGAGTTGTTTGTTTTACAGGGAGGGACACTAACCCTCCACCGACCCACTTGTTGACACGTAGGAAGCACGTAAGGTTTGGTTATATGGTTACCACCCAGCATTGTAAATGGTTTTCTGGCTTACAGGAAACCATCAATTACAAGAATTGTGACATCTTTCATATACAATACTTAATTCATCAGTAAAAAAAAAAAAATATGAAGGTGGCAATAATTAAACCCTATAATCATCCGTCACAGTACCTCTCTCCAGGTCATAGCATTTTGAAAAAAGAAATGCTTTCAGCTGTCTCTTGAAGGATTCAGCAGAAAAGAGTTGTCTCATGGACAATGGCAATCTGTTATATAATCTAGGGGCTCTATACACAAAAGAACGATCGGAGAAAGATGACTGGTGAATGGCTCCAGGCTCAAGACACAAGGAATCATCTTCACTACGTAACATCACACCCGGACGTGCCGATGGGAGTTTTAGCAATTCAGCAAGGTACTTCGGTTCACCAAACTTAAAAACCTAGAATGTAATAAGACACAGTTTAAATTCAGTTCTAGTCTTTGCTGCTAACCAATGCAACTCAATTAGGAACGGTCTAGTCAAGGTTCTCGGGGGGAGATCAAAGATAGGTCGTGCTGCCCTGTTCAACACAGACTGAACTTTTGTTAGTATATTATTTGGAAGGCCAGTCCACAGTGAATTACAATAATCAACACGAGACAAGGTAACTGGATGGACCAATGTTACGAGGCAACGTCTGTTCAGGAATTTTCTCATAGAGTACGGATTTCTGATATGCAAGTTGCACCCTCTGACAACTTGATTAATATGTTCCTTGTATTTTAACTTTGAATTAAAATGAACACCCAGATTTCAAACAGAACAGACTAGATGAAGCTGTGGCACACCAATGTTCAGAGCCAGGGTCAGTGTCATTACCAAATTTCTTAAAGATTATTCATGTATTTACCCCTTGCCAATATAGGTACATGTACAGTATATGGAAAAAAATTATTAATTTGAAAATTAATGGCATATGTTCTGTATTTTCTTGTTCTAAAAGCTAACAAATTAATTGAGTACATCATCCAATCAAGTTCATTACCATCTCCAAATGCAATATCAAATCATGCTTATTCATTGTCTGACGGATTTTTCATTATCAATTCGGCCCTGTTTTGGTAATGAAAAATACCAAATGTCATGTTGCCCAACGTTTGGTGGGAGGCCCCTTTTGGTGGGAGGCCCGCGGACCAGGCCCCGTGGGCCCATCCCTGAGTCCGGCCCTCCATTTATGTCTATTTTCTCTTTCCCTGGGATGCATTTATAGAACAATCATGTCTCCTCATTTCCTTCTCTCCTGTAGTATTGTTAGACTTAATTTTTCTACTTTTTCTTCGTAGTTTAGATCCTTATAGCTTAGTACCCATGTTGCAGCGGCTCTTTGTAATTTTTCAGCATTATCTATCTGTTTTTTTAGATGAGGATTCCAGACTACTGATGCATACTCCAAGGTCGGTCTGATGAATGATGTTACTATCTTTCTCAGCATGTCTTCATTTATACATGTGAATGCTATTCTTATATTAGCAAGCAGTGTATACATGTTACGTGCAGTTGCGGACATATCAAACAGAAACACTCCATACACCAGCGAGGTGGTGTAATGCTCTCCGTATATGGTAACACTCATAGGAAGGGAACTTCAACAGGTTTCGTTCGGTCGCTTGGACGAACCGAACGCGGTGATCATTGCAGCTGTGCGCAGTTATTGGTGGTAATATAATAAATAAGAAATGTTCCTCCAGAAAATATACTGATAACAGAATGTCATGCTTATGATAAGTTTTTTTTTTTTTTTTTTATTATGACACGGATATCATGAGCGGTTTAGTTTCGAGTCAGGAACCATGCAGCAGTTAACAATTCATCATTTAAGTCGTAGTTATCAGTTTCCCCACAACTGCCAATGAACATAGAATTATCGTGACGCTGATCCTTCCTACCGTGAACCTGGCGTTGGTAGACTTCTGAAATCGAAGCAAGTTTACAGCATACAGGAGGTGGTGCCGTAAGAGTCGGCAGGGTGGGGATGGGGGACCTGGGAGACAGGAAGAGGGAGATGCGTGCGGAATGGGGCAGTAGCGGTCGAACTGAGGGCTAGAGAAGAGGGATGATGGGGTAAGGGACGGCAGACTTTGGTAGACGACAAGAGCTACAGTGGGTGAGATAGATTACGAGGTGATGAATGTGCCAAATGATTGTTTCATGGAGAATATGGAATATTACAGTCAGACCATGACACGTTATGTCGACGTTGCCATATGTTGTAATTGACCGTATTGTTTTGTAACAGTTCACGACACTCTTTCCACTGGGTGACTCAATATCCCTGTATTATGAGTTTGGTGACTATTCGTTAATGTGCAATTATTTGACACGTCCCTACAGCTTGTCAGAGGTTACAACCGTTTTTATTGTGACTGGGAATTACTCTTTTAGCTTATTACATGATATCATCATGGATGACGACTGATATCACAGACAGAATAGGGATGGACCTATGTAGATTTTTCCTTTATCACCAATAAATAAGAACAGTCTGACAGTAAAGATGGTCCCTATGGTTCTCATTAATATCTGTATTTCACCAAAGTAAAATAAAGATGGATTTGCTTTACCCAGGTTTGTTACCGTTTTCTGCATGCCGAGTTTGGCTTTTGGTTCTGCACATTGCCAGTGGTTATTAGTTATATTTAGGTTAATTTTGAGCAACCGTCGTATGCCCCAGGCGTTCCTCACAAATCCTCCTGCCAGTAATGATGGAACAAGGTTGTAATGTCTGCAGATATCCAGTCTGAACACGAGCATATTACATCAATTATGCCATTAAATACAGAAATCGATTGTATTAATTGCAGATCTGCAGTGTGTTTTGTTATGCTTAACAACCGAATAGCGTTCACCCTGTATGAAATTGACAGGATAAGAGGATCATGCTCTGTTCACGGGGAGCAACTACTGAGCCATACACCTGAGCAGTGTCCGAACATGGAGCTGTGGCCCTGGCTGAGTAATGGTTTATATTACAATCCATTAATGAAGATGTATAAACATGTGATCCGCTGTTCATGGTGTAGCAGTCATTATGGCCATCTCCCCTCCCCGTCAGTAACCATGTCTGAGTGCATGCAGTTGTCGGGAAGAGGGAGGGGCGGACGGTGGTGAACTGGATACTGAGGCTGTGAATCAGATACCTTAACAGTTACATGTCCTTCATACCACGAATTACTCTATCAGTATAGGGTTAACAGTAAGCCGACATAAAGATAATGTAATACAGCTAATAAGGCATCTCTCTACTCGCCTATTAGTCCACCTTAGTATCGCCACCTATATTCTGGGACCCAGCCCATCCCCACCCTAGTAAATCATGTTTTCGTTTATATAGGTGCCATACAGATATTAAATGAACTATAGGCACAAATCTGTTTATCTATCTTTTGTCAGAGGCCATAATCCCGTAAGGGGTGGCCACAGACAACTCGCCTCCACGTCGCCCTGTCCCCCGCCGTTTCACTGCCCTGCTCCCAGCTCACACACCCCTCTCACATATACCTCTCCACTTCATCCCTCCATCTCATCCTTGGTCTCCCACTTCCTCTCCCCCCCACTCCACCTCACTCACATACACTTTCCTCGTCAGTCTTTAACTCTCCATCCTGTCCATATGGCCAAACCACTTCAGTGCATTATTTTCTCCTAACGCTTTCTATCACACCCACATCCACACCACAAAGCTCCTTCACTTCAGGCACGAATCACTACTGTTAAATATTACTTTTTGTGGCAAGAGAAAATTCTTCCCTCCCCCTCCTCTGCTTTCGGTATCACAGTCGTCATTACTACGTAAGCGCAACAAGAATAGCTCCCAAGCTATGACACAAGGTGTGACATCAGATATTCTAGGGGCGTTTCATATATCACCATTTGATGACATAGTCGTCATCACACACTAATAATGCAGGGTTTGTGTTATGTGCCACCCCGTGGGTAGTAGGGCTTTCTATAGACGATATAGCAAAACATGCTGGTAAACTGCGTAAGGTGCCAAGTCTGCACAGAGTTTAACGGCCAGACTATCAAAGTCCATAATCAACGTTAAACTGTAGATGATTTGGCACTATGTCACCAGCGTATCATGTATCTATCCCATCCTAGCTTCCTGCCATAGTCCACTCTCCCCTACCCCATCACTCGTCTCCTGTAGAGCCCCCCCTCCCCCTCCCATTAATGCCCCCTCCTCACCCACCTCCCTTCTCCTGTCTCCCAGGAGTCCCACCCTGCCTCCTCCTGTGGCGCCACCTCTTATGATACTGCGTCGATTAAGGAGGTCTACCGGTTTGAGGTTCACGGTCATGGAGGAGGCGGGTCACGGTAATTTTGTGATTATTATGATAAGTGAGGGAATGCAGATAATGTTATAAGAGCTTATATGCTGGCTGTCGGTAAATGTTGTATGGTTCTTGATGTTTGTCGAAAGTCACACTTACGAAACATGTGTTTCATGTGAATAAAATACGAATATGTTTGATGTGAAATTATTTTATTACCATATACACAGAACGTTATTTTCAGTATAATGTCAGACAGGACACTGTTTATATACCACCAATAACTGCGCACAGCTGCAATGATCACCGCGTTCGGTTCGTCCTAGCGACCGAACGAAACCTACAGAAGTTCCACACCTATCAGAGTTACCAGATACAAAGAGCATTACACCACCTCGCTGGTGTACGGAGTGTTTCTGATATGTCCGCAACCGTACCTTCTCACTGATGTGGTCAGCCGAAGATAGTCAGTAACAGACAATCACTCCTAGATCCTTCTCCCTTTCTGGTATGTGTAGGGCTGAACTTCCTAAATTATAATCTCAGCCTGGTCTTTTTCATTTTTACCAAACTTAATTGCATGACACTTGTCCACATTAAATTCCATTTGCCATTTATTGCTCCATTCATAAAGTTTATTTAATTCTTCTTGTAGATGTCTGCAAGAATCTGTTAGCAATTCTTTGTATTTTTGCATCATCAGCAAACATAGTGTTATGAAGGGGGATTTGCCAGTTAGGTAGTCTCGTTCCTTCGAGACGCTTCTCGTACCGTAACTTCCTGTACGAGTCATCAGAGTTGCCAATTTGCTTGTTGTTTGTGAGCGTAGTTATTTCCTAAGCTAAACATTCATTTATCTTTATGTTCTTTTTCTTTATAATGTTTTTTTACGTGATTGCTTGTTCAATTATGTAATTTAAGTTCGTCTGGTTAATGTATTAGAGTGTTACATAATGTGAGACAACTCTACATGTTTTGATGTGTCTGAGTTGGCAACTGTTGCACGTCGAGAGTATACTCGTAAAATGTAGACGTTTCTCGAATAATGCAAGCTTATATAAGATGGGGTAGAGATTACTACAAGTTTAGTGAGGTGTCAAGTCAGTTTGAGTGAAGTGCAGTCGGTTTTGGTTTGAGTGTAGTGCAGTGTCATTGTTAGTGAAGATTGTATATTTTTGGTATTTGTGAAAACAGTGGCAAACAGTGACGGGTTATTGAAGTCTGTATATCACTGGAACCTGAGAAGACAGTGAAGTGTATTAAGTGTAATTACTGTCAGTGAAGATTATTTTCAGTACTTGTGTAATAAGTGAAGTATTGGCAAGCATTAATGTCTTATGGTGCTACTACTCTAAACTGGCGGTTTGGGCGGAGCGCGAACCACTGTACAGTGTTGCCACGTTTTCCATACCGGCGATGCCCCCCCCCTCTCTCTCTCTCTCTCTCTCTCTCTCTCTCTCTCTCCTGGGGGGAGATGTGCTTCACCCTAGGGAATTTTGTTTCTTTTATGAGTGACAAACTTGCGCTTTCATTTCTTTATTTTGTTTTTAATTATATTATTGTTTTACATATGGCGCCAGATGACCTCGGTGTTGCGGGGCTATGATTTGTTTTCATTCAATCACTCTCTCCCTCCTTCCTTCACTCCCTTCCTTCATCTCTCCTTCAGCTCGACAATGCACTCAACACCGCCCCTGGCCTGCCTTCCCTCTCTCTCTCTCTCTCTCTCTCTCTCTCTCTCTCTCTCTCTCGTCTATGGTATTTTAAGATACATTTTGGTTATTTTCCTTTACATTATATTGTGCATATTGTAAATTTGACTTTATTTCCACACCACCCAGGAGGTAAAAGTCTTAGCGCGTTTTTTTTTTTTTAAGGGGTGACACGAGGAAGCTCTGGCCGGGTTAGACTGGGTCTGTGTGAGTGTTGCCGCTCACGAGGGTTTAATGTATTATTTTTTAAACTAAGAAATTGGCATATTTTACTCATATTCCTGCACATTATCTTATAGTCATAATTGTGACATTATTACCCACCCCAGAAATACGGTAAAAGCCAATAAAACTACTTTTTTTTTTTTTCTAGCAACACTGTAAAATATTCGTGCCACGTCTCTGTATTGCCGTATAAATATTTTACGCATAGTATGTTTACTGTTCTTTCACATATTATAATACACACGTTAACGTTATATTCATATGGGTTTATCTTATTTGTGATGCCTTTTACATATATAAGAGCCGTTTCACATCGCAGGTATGGAACACATGGCACACTGCAGAGAGGTTCGTGCTCCACGAAAACTGCTAGTTTAGAGGAGTACCACCATAACAGTAAAGTGTTGTCAAGCGGTGGCTCAATCGGTAGAGAGTTGGCCTGCAGTCCTGACGGACCCAGGTTCAAATCCCGCTGGGGCAGGGAACAGTTTAAGGATTTGAATTTCATAAAATCAGACTTTACTGATCTACCAGAAGACCCGCCAACGTAAAAATACCCGCGCTAATACCAATACACCAGTCCTGTATGAGACAGCCCTAGCATGTATTCAGTATGAACGGTGGGTGTTAGCGCCGAAGTGGTGACATGTAGGGGTGTGCAGTACGTAGGAGGACTACTGGGCCTTGAAAGCAGGCTGTGAAGCCTATGCCCAGAGTCGGTCACATAAAAAAAAAAAAAAAAAAGCAAACATTAAGTGCAATAGCAGTTAGTAATGTGTGTATAGCTCCAATGCTTGTGATAACAGTGAAGTTGAAAAGCATTAAGTGGAATTATTTGAAAAAAAAAAAAAAAAAAAAACAGTAAAATCTGAGCCATTGTTTATTTTCGCCTCAGCTGATCTTGTGTACTGCACACCTAAAGGCTAACCATAGGAAGAACAACTCGCTGGGCAACGTCCTAACTGTACTGTACTACTGCTGTTGGAGCCTGTGACAGTGTGGGGACTGGGACGTAACACTGGCGTCAGGAATGGGATTATTATTTCAGGGCTGCAGTGAGTCTAATCCTCGACATGGAGCAAGAAGATGTCCAGACAAGAGGCCAAGCTAGGCAGGAAGAGGCATCACTGGGTGGAATTATGAAACTATTACAAGCACATATGCAAACACAGAACGAAGGACAGAAACAACTCCAAGCACAGTTACAGGGACAAAATAAAGAGCTCAGAAACGAATTTAAAGAACTGTTACAAGAACAATTACAGGCGGAGAAATAAGAACTTAAAGAACAATTTCAAGGCCGAATCGAAGAACAGAAAGAGTTCAGGAACGAAATCAAACAACTATTTCAGGCAAACAGGGAACAACTTGAGGCACAATGTGAAGAACAAAAAGAACGATATAAGCAACTTCAAGAGGCATCACAGGAGCAGCAGAGGCAAGTACAACTGAGGGTGCAAATACAGCTAGATGGATTCATGGGGGAAATGAAAGAACAGCAACAGCTTAAGGAAGAAGAAGATGCCAAGCTAGAGCAGCAGAAGTATGAGGTAAGCAATAATGTGACTGAGTGCAAACAGCATGTGGACAACCAGCTGAAGAATAGTGAGGGAATAGTGATGGAGTGTAGACAGCATGTAGATTACTAGTCGAAGCATGTAGCTGACAATGTGCAGATAATTAGTGAGAAAATTGAGGCTGTAGAGAAATATTGCACTGCTGAGCCTCAGGTTAGTGTACAGAGAGCATATGAAAGAAATGGACAGTGTATGGTGAATCTTGATAGATCCCGGGCATCTGAAGATGGCATTGCAGGGTTGAATAATCAGATCGTTGGAGGTTCAAGTCCTGGACATAATTATGATGTCTCAGTTTTTAGGCCCCAAACCAGTGAAGTGAATGGCTATAATGGGGATCCAGTTAAGAAGAAACCTCAAGAAAGTGTTGGTAGAGTATCTTGGGAAGCTTACCGTGCACAGTTTGAGTTACTTGCGGATCAGAATGGTTGGGATGATAAGGCTGCAAAAGATCCACCACTGAAGAAATGCAAGAGAACCTTGATGAATAGTGTGCGAGAAGACAGAAGGACAGACGACATGCAGCGTAGTAGGAATGGGAATCGTTGGAAGAAACGCTGCTGTACTGTAGCGACGGGGCCACATCGGACGGAGAAGACCTGGGGAGGATGAAGATGGAGGGTGCAGATTTGCAACCGGTGCTGGAGTGACTGCATTGGAGTGCAGGGCGACCATCATGGGGAGGAGTTTCTAGGTTGGGCCCTGTGACTGGGAGCTGCTGGAGTCAGATCTTGGATAAGTCCCATAACCAGATCACTGGTGGGCACCTGTGACTGAAGACAATTCTAAGCCAGCTGCGACAGAGGTTCTACTGGATTGGCATGCGTCAGGATGTTGAAGAGTTGTGTCAGACCTGCGATGTGTGCTGTGCCAAGAAGGGACCCAAGAAAAGTGGTTGTGCCCCTCTCCAGCTGTACCAAGTGGGTGCACCGATGGAGAGAGTCGCGGTGGACATTGCTGGACCACTGCCACTCACTGAGAGATGAAACTGGTATATATGTGTCGCCATGGACTACTTCAAAAAGTGATCAGAAGCCTATCCCATCCCCGATCAAGAGGCTGCGAAAGTTGCTCAGGTGTTGATTGATCAGTTTTTCTGTCATTTTGGGATGCCACAAGAGCTACATTCAGACCAGGGTAGAAACTTCGAGTCTGCTGTGTTCCGTGACTGCTGCAAGTTACTGGGGATCAAGAAGAGCAGGACGACCCCACTAAGGCCACAGTCAGATGGGATAGTGGAGAAATTCAACTGGACCCTGGGACAAGAACTGGCCAAGTACTGCACTGATGGACAAACAGAGTGGGACCAGAAATTACCTGCGTTGTTGATGGCATATTGGTCTGGATTCCACGAGTCTGCTGGCAACACTCCTGCAAAACTGATGTTGGGCCACGAGTTACGTTTACCCGTCGACTTGTTAGTGGGAAGACCACCTGGTTAAGAGCTGCCTATAGACACCACCGGCTATGCAAAGCACCTTCAGGAAAAGCTGGCTGAGGTACATCATCAAGTGCAAGGAGCCCTCAAGTTTTCAGGAGAAGTGATGAAGTGCAAGTATGATGCCAAGGCAAGTGAAGTGAGCTTCAAGGATGGTGACCAAGTCTGTTTATACAATCATCAGCATAAGAAGGGACAGTCACTGAGACTGCAAAGCCCATGGGATGGGCCTTACACTGTGTTGGACTGCCTATCAGACGTAACGTATCGGATTCGTGGAGGCAGGAAGTCTCGCCCAAAGGTGGTGCACGTGAATCGTCTGTGGCAGTACTATGGGCCAGGACAGTTCAGCTGGGACGTCTCCGAGGATTCGTGCTCACCCACAGCCGAGGATATTGAGGAGTACCAAGGAGCTGAAATTCAAGAGCTTGATGACAGTTCCCCAAGAGAAGAAGTGAACCAAGAAGAGGACCAAGACCTTCCTGGAGAAGTGGACTGTGTGGAGGAGCAAGGACATCATCGGAAGCTGAGTAGAAGACCTGATAAGTTGAAAGATTATTTTGTGTATAGCTAGAGGTTTCAGTAGGATTAAGGTTTATGTTTGTGTATATTGTATAGTTTTGGCGGGACGACAAAGAACTAGGGAGGGGGTAGTGTTATGAGGGGGGATTTGCCAGTTAGGTAGTCTCGTTCCTACGAGACATTTCTCGTACCGTAACTTCCCGTATGAGTCATCGGAGTTGCCAGTTTGCCTGTTGTTTGTGAGCGTAGTTATTTCCTAAGCTAAACATTCATTTATCTTTATGTTCTTTTTCTTTATAATGTTTTTTTACGTGATTGCTTGTTCAATTATGTAATTTAAGTTCGTCTGGTTAATGTATTAGAGTGTTACATAATGTGAGACAACTCTACATGTTTTGATGTGTCTGAGTTGGCAACTGTTGCACGTCGAGAGTATACTCGTAAAATGTAGACGTTTCTCGAATAATGCAAGCTTATATAAGATGGGGTAGAGATTACTACAAGTTTAGTGAGGTGTCAAGTCAGTTTGAGTGAAGTGCAGTCGGTTTTGGTTTGAGTGTAGTGCAGTGTCATTGTCAGTGAAGATTGTATATTTTTGGTACTTGTGAAAACAGTGGCAAACAGTGACGGGTTATTGAAGTCTGTATATCACTGGAATCTGAGAAGACAGTGAAGTGTATTAAGTGTAATTACTGTCAGTGAAGATTATTTTCAGTACTTGTGTAATAAGTGAAGTATTGGCAAGCATTAAGTGTACTAACAATGAAGTGTTGTTAAGCAAGCATTAAGTATAATAGCAGTTAATAAAGTGTGTATAGCTTCAGTGCTTGTGAGAACAGTGAAGTTGAAAAGCATTAAGTGGAAATATTTTAAAAATAAAGACAGTGAACGCTAAGGAGCCATTGTTTATTTTCGCCTCCGTTGAACGCGTGTACTGCACACCTGAAGGCTAACCATAGGAAGAACAACTCGCTGGGGACCGTCCTTCCTGTACTGTACTACTGCTGTTGGAGCCTGTGGCAGTGTGGGGACTGGGACGTAAGAATATTTACATAGCTTCCATTTCTAGTGTTACTGTCTATGTCATTTATATATACTAAAAACGTAATTGGTGACAGGAATGAGCCCTGTGGAACTCCGCTAGTCACTTCCTTCCATGAAGAGTAATTTCCCCTTAGTACTGTTATTATTTCCCTTTTTCTGAGAAACTCCTGCACCCAACAGTACAGTTTGCCTTGGATTCCTCCTTGATGGTACAGGTTCCATAAAAGTCTTTGGTGTGGCACTCTGTCAAATGCTTTCTTGAAATCTAAATCGGGACTGTCCACCCATCCCTCTCTTTTCTGTAATGCTTCTGTAACTCTATCATAGTAGCTTAATAGATTAGTAACGCATGATTTTCCCTCCCTAAAACCGAACCGCCTTTCGGTTATCATACTATGTTCTTCTAGGTGGTTTACCCAAACTTTTCTTATCAGCTTTTCTAGTATCATACAACACTGGACAGTGATACTGGTCGGTAGTTGAGTGGATTCTGTCTATTCCCTTTCTTGAATATGGAAACAATGTTTACTCTCTTCCAGGGGGGCGCGGTAGCACAGTGGTAGCGCGCTGAGCTTGTGATCGGGAGGTCGCAAGTTCGAGCCTCGCCCGGGCTACCGTGGCCGGGAGGGGTAGCGCCCTCCTGTACACCAGCGGGGATATATGGCCTTAGTTGCCTAGCTCGGGGTATTCATTTCTCCATTTACTTTCTTCCAAATATCAGGCAATTTACCTTGACCTAAGGATTCTTTGAATATTAAATATAAAGGTCTGCTTAACAGTTCTGCACATTCACATAGAACCCAACCTGAAATTTCATCAGGACGATCTGCTCTTCCTTTTTTTAATTCACTTAACATTTCCTGTACTTCTTTTTCTAATATTTGTATATCTGGTAACATGTGTGGGCATGCTTGTTCCATATCATCTCTTTCAAAATTGTTTTCTTCTGGAAAATCAGATTGGAAATTTTTATTTTCTGAGTCACAGATATCTTTCTCTTGTGTATAGATGATCCCCTCTTCCGTAATGGACTGTATTTTATCTTTAACTTTGGTTTTGCTTCGGATGTAGCTGTAAAATAGCTTAGGTTGATCACTACTTTTATTTATAATTTCCTCCTCAAACTGTCTCAGAGCCTCCCTCCTTATCTTTGTATAAACATTTCTTGACTGTTTATAGTTGTTGTATGCCCTCTTATTATTGTGTCTTCTGTATCTATTCCACAGCAAATCTCTTTTCTCTTTTGATTTTTTACATTCTGTATTAAATCATTTTTTTCATTTCTGTTTCTTTGTGCTGAAGGATGTAATTTTGGACTCCTATTTCATAAAATTCACAGAATTTTCTATATATTGTATAGCATTTAAATCTTGTCCTCTAAGCTTCTTTTCCCAATCTGTTTCTAAGAAGTACTTCTTTAGGTCGTGGTAGTTGGCCTTTTTGTAGTTTAGGCTCTTTTTGTAACTCTCATTACTGTTAACTATGTCATATGCAATCCTGAAGTTGCAGTTTAATACAGCATGGCCGGTTTTGCCAAATGGAGGGTGATACATTATATGGCAATATCATTTTCTTGCCTAGTAAATATAAGATCTAGTACTGATGGATCATCAAGTCCTCTCTTTCTGGTGTTTTCTTTTACATGTTGTTAGGAAAAACTGCACAAGATCCAGGAGCTTTTGGTCCCAACAGCTTTCATGTCTTCTTACATCTAAAGTATTCCAATTTATATCTGTATTGACATCTCTAGTTAATATAATTCTTTCATATTTCTCTTCCACTCTATGTAGTAATGCTCTTAAACTCTGAATTGTTCTTTCTGCAAGGTCTTCATATTTGCCTCTTTCCGTAGTGTTTGGTTTGGGTGGCATGTATAAATTTGCCACAATTACTTTCCCTTCAAATGTGCTAATCTCTACTGCAATCAGTTCTACTTGAGAGGATATATCTAGCTCTGTTTCTTTGACTTGTAGATTTTTCTTTGTTAATATTATAATTCCTCCTACTTTTCTTAAATTTCTCTCTCTTCCCCATATATTGTATTTCTCTGAGTTTAGGGTATCATTTGATACCTTCGGGGTTAATTTTGTTTCAGTTTGGCAAATTATATGTTCCTTTTCATTGGTATAGTCATGCATCTCTAATAATTTAGACATCATTCCATCTACATTTGAGTACATCAGCTTAATCATCTGGTTTACATACTTGCCATAGCTTGAGTCTAATACCTTCTTTTTATTCCCTGTTGTTTATGTACCACTTTCATACCTGCAATCTAATTACGTGTGTGTGTGTGTGTGTGTGTGTGTGTGTGTGTGTGTGTGTGTGTGTGTGTGTGCGCGCGCGCGCGCTAATTATATCTTTAAAGGATATCAAGCTCGTATGTCCCGTGTATTAAACCATTTTTATCATACATATCCTCAAATTTGTGAATAGTTTTGGCACACACTGTTTCATTCGGTAGTGCATTCCACTGATCAACTGCCCTATTTGGGAAACTGAATTTCCTTACGTCTTTACCGCCTCTCTTTTATGTAGTTTTTTGCATTGTCTTCTTGCTGATGCTTCCCCATAGGTTATATATTCACTTATGTTTATTTTCTCTTTCTCTGAGATGCATTTATATAGCATAATCATGTCTCCTCTTTTCCTTCTCTCCTGTAGTGTTGGTAGATTCAGTTTTTCTAGTCATTCTTTGTAGCTTAGATCCCATAAGCTTGGTACCCATCTTGTAGCTGCCCTTTGTACTTTTTCAGTCTTATCTACCGGGTATGTGTTTTTTTGAGATGAGAATTCCAGACAACTGATGCATACTCCAGGATTGGTCTGATGATTGATGTTATTATCTTTCTCAGCATGTCTTCATTTATGTATGTGAATGCTGTTCTCATATTATCAAGCAATGTATACATGTTACGTACCTTCTCACTGATGTGGTCAGCTGCTGAAGATGGTCTGTTTTGATAATCACTCCTAGGTCCTTCTCCCTTTCTTATATGTGTAGGGTTGAATTTCCTAACTTATAATCCCAATCTGGTCTTTTTCCACTTTCACCAAACTTAATTACATGACACGTGCCACATTAAATTCCATTTGCCATTTATTGCTCCATTCACAAAGTTTATTTAATTCCTCTTGCAGCTCTTTCCAAGAATCTGTTAGCAATTCTCCTTTATATTTTTGCATCATCTGCAAACATATTTAGACAGCTCCCATTTCCAGTGTTACTGTCTATGTCATTTATATATACTAAAAGCGTAATTGGTGACAGCAATGAGCCCTGTGGAACTCAGCTAGTCACTTCCTTCCCTGATGAGTAATTTCCCCTTTATACTGTTCTCATTTCTCTTTCTGAGAAAATCCTGCATCCAACACAACAGATTGCCTTGGATACCTCCTGAATGGTACAGTTTCCATAAAAGTCTTTGGTGCGGTACCCTGCCAAATGCTGTCTTGAAATCTAAATAGATACTGTCCACCCATCCTTCTCTTTTCTGTAGTTTCTGTAACTCCGTCATAGTAGCACAATAGATTAGTAGTACATGATTTTCCCTTTCTAAAACCGTACTGCCTCCATGTTATCAGGCTGTGTTTTTCTAAATGATTTACCCAAACTTTTTTTTTTTATCAGCTTTTCTAGTATCTTACAACACTAGTCAGTGATACTGATCGGTAGTTGAGTGGATTCTGTCTATTCTCTTTCTTGAATAAGGGAACAATGTTTGCTTTCTTCCATATATCAGGTAGTTTACCTTGACCTAAGGATTCCTTGAATATTAAATATAAAGGTCTGCTAAACTCTTCTCGACATTCATGTAGCACCCAATCTGAAATTTTGTCAGGACCATTTGCTTTTCGTTGGTCGATTTTACTTCATTCTTCCTGTACTTATTTTTCTTATATTTGTATATCTGGTAATACGAGTGGGCATGCGTGTTGCATATCATCTCTTTCAAAATTATTTTCTTTTGCAAAAACTGATCGGAAGTTTTTATTTAGTCCTTCACAGATATCTTTCTCTTGTGTATAGATGATCCCCTCTTTCGTAATGGTTTTGCTTCGGATGCTGCTGTAAAAAAGTTTAGGTTGATCACTACTTTAATTTATACTGTCTTACTCAAACTGTCTCTGAGCCTCCCTCCTTATTTTTGTATAATCATTTCTTGCCTGTTTATAGTTGTATTATGCCCTCTCACTCTTATGTGTGTGTGTGTGTGTGGTGGAGTGAATCACGTAAATACTCGTAAGAATTATACGACGTAAGTTAGATTCTTAAATACTAAGGAACGGACTAGTATATTTTACTCTGACTAACGCCACTTGATTTTACTCGCCACTGGGAAGCCTCCTGAGGTTAGAAGGTGTGCTGTTTGTTTGTACTCCTTATTTACGTTTGTTGCCTGCCCATGGGACAGTTTGTGTAACTACCTGTTATGAGCCTAAGTCAAGTTGAAGGTCAGATGGTGTAGGCATCTGTTATTGGAGTTTATTTTACCACATAATGCAAGCTGGGACATACACTGGTCAACTAACCTATACATTATTAGCCTAGCACTGTACTCCTCCTTCTCTCAGAGCTCGATAATATGAAACTATAGTTTATAATTATACCACTTGCCTATTTCGATGTTTGGAGGCTCATACAATACGGTCGGCAGACCATCCGTCTACCAGACTCCCTGCTGCAGGGGGTCACCTTGACGTGGTGGCGGGGCTTGAAGCATGGTTGGCTATGCCACCTACTCTGGAAGCATGCCTACCTTTGTAGGGTTCGGCATGTGTTGGCCATGTAGACTAAGCACCCCCTACATCACTGGTGGAGGAGGCTTGCTGATGATGTTAGTTCCAGCCCATCTACCATCTAGGGCGGAACTGTTGCCTCCCCACGTGTTTGCCGTGCGTGGTGTCCCGTAATGCTAGGAGATGGGAGTCCTGGAGGTTGAGCGATGCTGTACAGTGCGCCCTGCAGCTAGCAATACACCTCTTTGGTCCCTTATTCTGGCTAGACAGGTGGCCTGGTTGGGCCCGACCAGGTCAATCGGCTGGTCATGCATTGGCTAAGGTCAAGTGGGCACTGGGGGGCCTGGTGGCTCCTATCGTCCTGGAGTCACCCTTGCCCTGGTCCCCTGGTGGTTACCTGTGTATACTCTCCTGCTACCTCTGGGGTCACCAGTGGTGTTGTCCCTGGCATAGGACCTCCCCTTGTTGAGCTCCATGGTGGGTGGAGGGGTGGGGGAATGAAGTTATATATGGTCTTATTATGGCTGACTTTACCGCCAATTCTGGTACTCGTGTGGTAGGTGGCCAGGCCCACGAGTCCCTATCAACCAGCCACGTCACTGCTTCTGCCAGCCCTGGACCACGTAGGGCAATAAGGGGAAGGAGCACTTTCAAGGCAGCAGCACAAAGCCTTACAAGAAAGCTCTCTTGCCCTTCATAGAGAGAATGCCTGGCTTCTTTGTACCAGACCAGTTTACAAAATTCCTAGTTTTGAAGTTGGCTGATGGTTCCTCTTTCAGGGGCCAAAACGCTTTTAAGGTTCACTGCAACCTAGTCAAGGCTTTTGGGTCACCCCCAAAGGTTGTCCCACAGTCAGATGGGTCACACCTTATAGAGGCCAGGGATGCAGACCAAAGTGCCCTCATCCATGCCATCAAATGTTTAGCCTCCTGTGATGTCACAGTCACAAGTCACTCTACGCTGAACCAGACTCGGGGTGTTGTCTTCTCCAAGGAGTTCCTTAAGTACTCGGAGGAGGCCCTCCTGGAAAAAAACAGGGAGTAGTGAAGGTGGAGAGGATAAAGAAAGAGATAAATGGGATACTGACAGACACACCATCACTGATTGTCACCTTTGATCAGTTGACGTTGCCTGGTGTCTTGGAGGCAGCTTACTACCGCCTTCGGGTTAAGGCATATATGCCAAGACCTAGGCGGTGCTTTCATTGCCAGAGATTTGGGCATGTCAGCAGGTCTTGTTGTAGGAACATGCAAGGTCTCCCACAGGTGTGTGTTAATTGTGGCGGTAATTCACACGGTGAGATGGACTGCCCAAATCCCCCCTCGTGTATCAACTGCCATGGTGCTCACCCAGCTTCATCAACACAGTGTGACCAGTACAGGTTTGAGAATGAAGTCATGTCTGTTTGAACCTGTGAGATTTCTTTTGCAGAGGCAAAGGAAAAGGTCAGAGGGATGTTTATCCGCCCTGGGGTCACTTTTGCTTCAGCTCTTTCACGTCATAAGGAGATCCCATGGTACAACAAGACAACACTTCATGCTGCCCCACCTACTTTTGGGGATAATCAGTCATCACAGACGTCCCAGGTGGGGGATGCTTCTGTAACAGCAACACATAGAGGAGGTCCCATAACATTATCCACTCCTTCAACTCGTGACATGTAGAATGCAGTTCCCATGGTTAGTACTGTTTGTGAGAATGACGGCTGCTCAACTGGTACTCTGTTTCTGACCCCACATTGGTGGCTGATGACTTGCACACTTCTGTGGTGGTGGCGGATGTCTACGTTGACCAGACTCCTTCTCCTGTTCTACCCAGTATGCCCAAGGCTCTACCTGTACCTGGCAAACGTCATCGTTGTTCGTCAGAGTCCTCTGAGCATGACGACCGGCCACCTAAGATCTCTGTTGTTGACCCTTCTGTCGATACCTCACCTGTTCCCTCTACCCAGCAGGACGAGGGATCTAGCCAGGGGACATCTGAAGCTGATGATTTACCTCTGGTCCCATCCCCAACCGGAGATGTTGTTGGAAAGCTCGTTGGTGCTTCAGATCTGAAGCATGGGATGGCCTCCTCAAAAGATTCGAATCTTATGGACTCTACTTCCACTTCTGAGTCCTCTGGTGGGAGCACTGCCCGTCCTACATCTCCAAAGGTGGTCCCCAAGCCACCTTCCAAACAAACTGGTATCCCCAATCCAAGAAGGAATGTTGCAAAACTTATTTCCTCGTCCTCACGTTTGCCTTCGGATGCTAGACAGAGGGTGCGGGTTCCTGGTGCTGGGCAGGCTCCTCCAAAGGGCTCTCATGAACATCAGTCCAACTCGCTGGGGGCACAAGGTTGTCTCGCCCCTCATCCTGATTCTTTCTTCACTATGGGTACAATGGCATTCTCAGCCAGTATACTACAATGGAATTGTCGAGGGCTGTATGGTAATTGGGAGGAGCTGTGGACCCTCCTGACTAATTCCCCTTTGTGCGTGTCTCCAGAAAAGTCTTGTAGGGTTTGCCACTCCCCATGCACCACTTGGATACAATGCTTTTTACTCAGTGCCAACCCGGGGTCCTGATGGGGGTAGTGCTGTTTTGGTGAGGGTTGACATCTTTCATCGATCAGTCCACCTCCAGTCTGACCTCCAGCATGTTGCTATGCAGTTGTATGCCCATCGCTGGTATATAGTTTGTTCCATTTATTTACCGCCCAACACAGCAGTCAGTAGGGTGGAACTTGAGAACCTTCTAGGCCAGTTATCTACACCCTTTCTTCTCTTGGGGGACTTTAATAGTCGCCATCCTTTGTGGGGTAACTGTCCTGTTAACCAACCTGGGAGTTTGCTGGCATCCTTATTGGAGGATGAAGATCTTGCCCTGTTCAATACTGGGGTGTTTACACATTTTCACCCTAAAATGGGTTCATTTACTGCAATCGACCTCTCTATCTGCTCTCCTGTCTGTCTCCTGGACTTTACCTGGGAGGTTATGGAGGATCTCCATGGAAGTGATCACTTTCCCATCCTCCTTACTGCAGCAGTATCTAGTCCCAATTCCCGGCTACCGAGGTGGAGAGTGGATAAGGCAGACTGGTCCCTTTTCTTTTCCCTAATTTCCGTTAATGCCTAAGTTGAAGACTTTCCACATATTGATGAGGCTGTTTCGTTCTTTACCTCCATTCTGCATTCTGCTGCCCTTCATGTTGTTCCTAAAACCTCTGGCACGTATCACAACCGACCTGTCCCATGGTGGAATGAGGATTGCAGTGTAGTTGTACGTGCCAAGAAGTTAGCTTTCTCCCGTCATCGTAGATGTGGGACAGAACATTATCTTGTCGAGTTCAGAAGGGCACGGGCTAAGGCTCGCCAGGTATTGAAACAAGCTAGGTGGGATTCTTGGATGGCTTATGTGTCATCTGTAAACTCAAAGACACTAGTGTCTCAGGTGTTGAAGAAGGTGCGAAAGATTTCAGGAAAAGTCATTCAAGGTAGGTCCCCTGTGCTGCTGTCTAATGGTGAGCCTGTTGGTGACCCTGCAGCTGTGGCCGATATTTTTGCATCTGCCTTTGCAGTGGTCAGTCAGACAGATACTGGCTCACCAATATTTGCCAGACAACGGGAGATAGAGGAGGCAAGGGTGCTGGGCTTCAGTTCAGGGAACGTGGAGTTCCACAACCTCCCCATCTCTTATCGTGAACTACAATCTGCCCTTTCCCTTTGTCATGACACCTCACCAGGCCCGGATGATATTCCCTACACAGTGCTTCGGCACCAGAATGATGATGCATTGTCTTTTCTCCTTAGCCTTTTTAATAGACCCTGGAAGGAATCTTCTCTTCCCTCCTCTTGGCATGAGGCTATTGTCCTGCCATTCCATAAGCTGAGGAAGGCAGATTACAGTCCCCTGGAGTATCGGCCAATTGCCTTAACATCTTGCTTGTGTAAATTATTTGAGAAAATGGTCAGCACGCGCCTAACGTACTTCCTAGAAAGAAATGAATGTCTCTCTCAGTGTCAGTCTGGCTTTCAAAAATATCGCTCAACAACAGATGAACTTGTCTGTCTTGAGGCTGCAGCATGTGATGCTTTTGCTAGGCAGGAGCATCTGGTGTGCATTTTCTTTGACCTAGAAAAGGCATATGGTACTACATGGCGATCTGGTATCTTCCATCAACTCCATTCTTTAGATTTACGTGGTAGGCTGCCCCTATTTATAGTAAACTTTCTACGAGACCATTCATTCAGGGTCAGGGTAGGTGTCACCCTGTCTCCTCCGTACCCTCAGGAGGAAGGGGTGCCTCAAGGAAGTGTCCTCAGTGTCACCCTTTTTGCTCTAGCATTGGACGGTATTGTGTCCTCAATTCCAGGAGGGGTGTCGGCCTCACTGTATGTTGATGATTTCGCTATGTGGTATGCTGCTTCCCGAATGTCCGTGGCTGAACGTAGCATGCAGCTCGCTTTGGACAGGGTCTCTTGGTGGGCCACCATGCATGGCTTCCGTTTCTCCCTAACAAAGATGGTGGCCTTGCATTTCTGCTGCTTGAAAGGTGTTCAATGGCCACAGGGTGTAATGTGTGGACGAGACAAGATTTCTTGGTCTTGTTTTTGACAGGAGTCTAACGTGGGTACCACATATCCGTTCGTTACGACAATCAAGCCTCCGTTCCCTGTCTCTCCTACGGACTCTATCTCACTTGTCTTGGGGCACTGACAGAACCACCCTGCTCCGCCTTTACCGTGCCTTAGTAAGGAGCAAATTGGACTATGGACTGTGTGGTATATTCTTCTGCCACTGAGGCAAGGCTGCGGCCACTAAATTCGGTCCATTATGTTGGGATTCGTCTGTCAAATGTGGCTTTTCGTTCTTCCCCAATTGAAAGTCTATTAGTTGATGCAAACAAACCACCACTGGATCTCCACCGGCGGTCCTTAATGGTGCAGTATTGGCACCACCTTCCAGCCTCACTGAGTTGTAAGGCTGCCTCTGAGGTCGCTCTTCTCTTCGTTTATACACCCACCCTCGCTATCCACACCCATTTGGGTACAGAGCGAGGGCTGCCATTGGGGAGTTGGGTGGTCAGTCCTCCCCGGTTTGCCCTATGCGTGTCCTCTGAGTGGCTCCCTGGCTTTTCCCAGAGGTACAACCATGTGATTACTTCCTTGAAGGGAAGGCCTCCCTTTCCTCACAGGCAGCTTTGTCCTATTTTTTAGAACACGCCTCTGCTCACAGTGACTCAATCCCTGTATATGCTAATGGCTGTAAATCCCGTGTGGGGACAGGCTTTGGTGTCATTTTTCGTGATTTTAGCCGTGGTGGGAGTCTCCCTCCTTCTGCATCAGTTTTTACTGTTGAACTTACTGCCATATTAGTCTCAGTTGAATTGATTTTTAGTTTTCCTCCAGGTTCTTTCGCCATTTTTAGGGACTCAGCCAGTGCCCTGCAAGCTTTGTCTCATGGCTTCCCATCACATCCCCTAGTCCTGTCTGTCTTGGAGTGGCTGTACTTATTATGTAGACGAGGATACTCTGTACAACTGTGTTTGGTCCCTGCACATGTGGGGGTCGTGGGCAATGAGCGTGCTGACTCTGGCGAGAGCAGCTGCATCTCGCCCCTCCTCTCCTCATTACCGTGTCCTATCCGAGGATTTATGTACAGCCACTGTGGAGGCTGTCCGTTTCTGCTGGCAGAGAAGGTGGGATGAAGCAGGGGCGAACAAACTCCGCAGCATTTGTCGGAATCTAGGCGATGGAGGGTATGTGTGACTGTCCCGACAGTGGGAAACAGCTTTTGGCCGTCTCTGTGTTGGTCACACTAGGCTGAGTCATGGTTTTTTAATGGAGAGGGCGCCCCCTCCCTATTGTGATGACTGTCTGGTTCCTTTGACTGTGCAGCATCTTCTTGTGGAATGCCGCAGTCTTGGACACCGTCGTCGGTACCTTTCCGGGTGCCGAGCCAGCAACGGATCGTACCTTCTCTCCTCGGTGCCCGGGGAAGAGGCTTGTGCTGTGGGAGGAGGCACCTTCTTTGTGCTGAGCTCTGGCCTCTTCTACAAGCTATAGGGCTTTACCCTATTTTACTCTGTGTTTTAACGAAAATGTTCTCATTTAACCTCAATCTTTCCACTACGTTTTAGTTTGGTTGTTTCTTTTATACTGTTGGTTTGTTTTATGAATCGTTTTCCCCTTGCATTTTATGTTTTTTATGTGTTGACTTTCTTTTAATATTTGTTCGGCGGCATATGACCTCTGCTGTTGCGCCGCCATGCCACATTTTCATTCATTCATTCATTCATTCATTCTACCAAACTCTTGACCTTGGTTCAGTCCCATCCGGGGGCGGATATTGAAGATGTGGCAGTATCATGTTGTTTCATGCATTTTTACATGATCCATACCTTTTCACCGACATTTAACTTTTGCTGGAGGCAAGTCGCTTCTCCACTGACAAAATGTGGTGTTCATCGGTCTTACAGATCAGCTGCCTTCAGGATCATTGTAGTATACAGGAAGCTTATATAAGGATGGGGAAGGGACTAGAGGAGTTTTAGTTCAGTCTGAGTTTAGTTCAGTAGTTGGCAAGCATTAAGTGTACTTATTTGGCGAATGAAAACCGCGAGCTTGAGAAGCCAATGTTTATTTACCACGCCTGCCGATCTTCTTGTTGCACGCCGAAAGGCTCACTATAGGAAGAACAATTCGCTGGGCAACGTCCTTCCTATACTGTGACAGTGTGGAACGAAGACGGTACATTATTTTACGAAGAATATTGTTCATATTATCGTTGTGAATAACTGTTGCCTGAGGGATCAGGTCTAGATATTTTCCTTGGTAAATACTGTTACGAAATAATTATTTAGGACAGAGCACATTTTTTTATCTTCACTGGTAATGTTACCTGAGTTTGCTCTAGGAGGTCCTATCCTAGCTTTATTTTTTGTACGGTAGAACTGAAGCAAACCCTTGGGGGTTTCTTTCGATTCTCGAGCAACAGTAATTTCATAACCTCGCTTTTCTTTCCGTATCTCCCTCTTTACTTCACCCAAAATCCCTCTTTACTTCACCCAAAATCGAGTACTGGTTCCGTAATTATTTCTCTCCTCTTTTTATTTTCCTATATACTGTATTCCTTTTCCTAGGCCTCTGAGATTTTTTAATCTGTTGTTTAACCATCGCGGCCCGGGATTATTCGCTCTAAACGCTTTTGAAGGGATATATTTATCCTGGCCTCTGTTCCTTATATTTACTAATCGTATTTCCCACTTACCGAACAGCTACGTGGTAGCCTACCTGGCCTGAAAAAATCTCCGTGACCTGATGCCCTCTTCCACCTATATCCTTTCCCTCACCTACGACCTGAGCTTGTGACCGCAGTGACCTGACGCACCCTTCCACCTAAATCCTGTACCTCACGTACGACCTGAGCTTCGGCAGTGACCTGACTCTCCTTAATGTAACCTGTCTCCCCATGGAATACTCTTCTGAAATAAGGTCATAATCCAACAAAATCCTCTAGACGAAAATTAGGGACACGATCGGTTTACAGTAAAACAGTTATTCCAACTAAATTTGATCAATATCTTCAGTCACATTTCCCAAGTCGTCCGCCAAATTCTGTATCACTGAAAATATTTTCTTTGTTAGATAAAAGCAAATCTAGTACTGTATATTGTTACCTCTTGTTTGCTAGTGATTGTTCTTGCTTGCTGGTAACGGTCGAGAAAAGACGCGCTTAGTAGAGCTGTGTTATTGTTTTTTTGTTTTTTGTTTTCTGTTTTCTGAATAATTTAGTGAATTTTATACTGGGGTGCAGTATTTGAACGGTAACAGAGCTTTGAGAACGTAAATGCAAACCTGTGAAGCAAGTAGTTCCAACAAAATAAGGCAAAAAAGGGCAACTGATACTCATACAGGAATTTGGGGGGGGGGGGGATACGGGGAATGGAATAATGAAAAAATATATCACATGAGTTGGTTTGTATTTAGTTTATTACATATGAACTTTGTAACTTGCAATACTTTGGTAATAGAAACTTCGTGTACAAACAGCTAGATAAGGCGTTTATTACAAGCTCACAGTAAAATAGTCTGCCCGTGTCGGCTGTCTGCTAAGAACTGATGCAATAACGCCGTCTTCAGGCGTGGGAAAGGGTGCTGACCTAGCAAGATTAGTGGGGGCATGTATGCATTGGGGGGGAACATATATACATCGGGGGTAGACATATTGTGGAGGGGGTACACTACTCCCCCGGGTAGCTGAGACGGTGGCTCCTGACACCGGGAGTTAAATGGTGTTTGATTATAGGAGTAAGGCAGGACCGGGAGGTTTGTACAAGGGATAAGTATGATACAGGGGCAGTAGGGGAGACATGGCCATGTTGAGGGGAGGGAATTAGAAGGATATATACATATAAGATATACAAGGAATAATAGGTACAAATCCAGTAAGGGTCGAAGGTATATATAAACATAATGGGAATTACACAATAATAGTTTGATACATGATAAACAAGGAGTAGATATGAGAGTACTAGTGTTGTTCTTCCTTCATTTTTTTTTTTTTTTGTAGTTTCTGTAGGATACACTGTCACTCAGTAATGCATGAAAGAAATACCATCATTGTCTAGTAGGCAGAGTGCTGTTCACAGTTTGGTTAATTGTTAGATGGCAATGGTAGTCACGGAATGTGAGGGCACTAAGTACGGGGAGTTTCTACGTCGTGTGTAGGGCGTACTATGCTTGTAGCGACTCTGATTTCCTGGAGTCGACGTTCCATTTTTCTGACACAACAATGCACTGCACAGATGATGAGTAGAAAACCTATGAAAGCGATAACCACAGGGGGAAACACAACTGTTGGATGAACCCATGAACGGCTGAAGGCCAGAGAAAATTTATCCATAATGAAATCACTGTCATTGAGGAAGGTGAGCATGCGCAAGTGAGGGGAGGTGATGGTAATGTTGGCAGATGGTAGGGTTGAAGGCATGTCGATTGGTTGAAAGATGTCATAGGAGTGTTTACGAACAGCTTGGTGATAGTGAGTGGCGTAAGTGATGACGGACTCTGATTTGACAGTACAATAGTCAGGTGCTTTGTAGAGACCACTAGCGGGGACGGAGCGAATGGAAGAACCAGGACACATGATTGTGACAGAGATGGGAACAGCAAAGAAGAAGTACTGGACATGGTAGAGGTGAGCATGGTGGACCAGGAGGTCAGGAGCTGGGACAAAAGAACAGGCTGAGTAGATGGAATGGTTGCGAACTAAAGCAGACTCACAGGGTGTAGCACTGCTAGGGAAGATAGCGAAAAGGTGGGCAGAACAGAGACGAGAGTTCGGAGTAAGGGAGGAACATTGCTGGAGGTCTGTGGAAGAAAGGAAGGCAACGGAAAGATGATCATGGGAGAGGAGGAAATATTCTGAAGGAACAGATACCTGTAACAAGGAGTTGTTGAGGCGGAAAGGGAAGGGAATGATGTGGAAAAGGTTAAAGGTTATGGCAGAACGGAGAGGAATATGGACGACGACGTATGTAGTGAGAAGAGTGGCTTCGAGAACAGGATAATAATATTCAAGGGAAGAGTAAGGGAGGACTGGGGGGAGACCGAAGGTGGAGTGAGCCCATTCCAGGACAGAACGGAGAGCTGAGACGGGAACTAAGTCAGCAGTGACACGTCCATTGATAGCATCGACCAGGATACGAACCAAGGTAGAGACTTGAGACAGGAGAGAGTCAACGGCCAGTTGGAGATTATCCATGTTGAGTTTGAGGTAGAAGAACTGAGAGATAACGTTGAGATCTGAAAGGTGGCGTTGTAAGATATCAGTGACATTGTTTAGAGTGGACGTGACTTCATTGAGTTGGGTTGTGAGCTTCTGTAACATAGTGTGTTGGATTTTAATGACTCGGCGTTGTGATTCTAGGGCTGAAGCTAAATGAGTGAGATCAGATTTGAAGCCAGAAATGTCACGGGCTGTAGCAACGCCAAACAAGCCACTCAGAATCTCACCGCCAAAGTCGAAGAGACCTCGTTTCACACGAGAACGACCCACGGGTGTCTGAATGGAAAATGTGTCATTGAGCTCAGTGAATCTGTTACTTATGTATTGCAACTGCCAGGAGAGTGGGAGGAAAAGGTTATAGAGATACTCTTTCGGGTTGTGTGTCCCCATGAGGGCCGTGAGATGGTTCCTGATTCCGTGGAGCTGGTGCGCGTAGGCAGGTAGGGCAATGGCTACGTCGTCCAGGGGCGCAAGATCGTAGCGCAAAGAGGCGATGTCGTCGATAAGCATTACCTCGCCTCCCGAGCCGACCAAGGCCCCAGGACGTACTCCACCATCGTTCTGACCTGACCCAGACCCCAGGAGGGTCAGCACTGCCAGCAGGGAGATCGCTAACATCGTACCTAGAAAATCAGGGTAGAGTTAATGGGGGAGGTCGTGAAGAGGTTGATGGGCAGAGTGCAGTTTGGACCGATATTGATTGATTGATGAATGAGCAGGTGGAGATGGAGAGGAAGGAGACTGAGGGATAGGTGGAGACAAAGTAGACTGAGGGATGGGAGGAGGGGAAGAGGGGGCAGGAGGTTGTGGAAGTGACTCTTCCAACACGAGGCCACGGGGTGCTCGCTTTAAGTCATCGACGTGGACCCATCTGGTGTCCCTAGTGGACAGGTCCTGGAGGTGAAATTTGTTGCCTTGCTGAGTGAGGACTCGGTGGGGCCCTGTAAATTTGTCATCCAACTTGGAGGAACGCGTATGGGAATGAGCAAAGACGAGATCGCCTACATTGATAGTGATAGGAGAGGCGGCCTTATGTTGGCGCTGCAGCATGTCCTCCTGAGAGGAAGCCAAAGTGGATTGGACATACTGGTGGATTGTCTGGAAGTTGGCCAATTTTAGTTTAACATAATCATCCATGTTGTAGATGGGTTCTGGCTTTGAGGATAAGAGAGAGTATGGGAGGTCCTTGTCAAAACCAAAGAGGACAAAGAAGGGAGATTCAGCAATGGATGCATTGATGGAGCTATTGATGGAAGATGCCACTTGGGGAATCCAGTCATCCCAGGACGAACTATGGGAGCCTAGATGTCTGAGGCACTCTAAGATTTTTCGGTTGTGGCGTTCTACAAGGCCATTGGAAGCCGGATGGTTAGGCACGACATTGCACTTACTGATATGAAAGTGGCGACAGATCTCATCGAGAAGGCTATTGTTGAATTCTGTACCGTTGTCAGTAAGAATGGTATGAGGGGTACTGAATGGGCAAATTACGTGATCTACAAAGGCACGGGCAACGCTCTTCGCGGTCTTGTCGGAGAGGGGAACGAGGACACAGTAGCAGGAGAAGTGGTCGACCGCTACGAACAAGTACTCAGTGCCAGATTCTGTGAGAGGTAGTTTTAAGAGATCGATTGAGACAGTTTCCCATGGTCTTGATGGGATTGGGTATTGTAAGAGAGGTGCTGGTAAGCCGGTTGATCCTTTGTGGCGGTGGCAGGAGAGGCAAGAGTCACAGTGGGCATTGATATCGCAGCGCATGGTTGGCCAATAGTATTTGAGACGTGCTTGGCGCAAGCATCGGTCTTTGCCTGGATGGGAAGCTTGAGGAGTATTATGAACAATATGAAGAACCTTTGGTACCAGGGCAGTGAGGACAACAAGTTGGCATACTTCGCGATTGGGCATATCTTTGCCCGTTAGCAGTGTTTTCCTGTACAAGAGATCATCATCTAGCATGAACTCATCTAGTGATACTGGCAGAGTAGGTAAGGTCGAGGCATCACCAGATTCTAGGAAATAAATGACTTTGGACCACATGGGGTCTTGGCGTTGAAAGTTTCGAACAACTTCTGACGTTAGTGTAGTATTTTCAGTTACTTCAGGCTGCAGTGATGTTATAGCTGCTGCTACGTGACGTGAGAGTGCATCTGCGACTACATTCAACTTGCCTGGTACATATTGAAAAGTGGGATTAAAGTCCTGGATGATGACAGACCATCTAGCTAACCTACCTGTTAGGTTGCGATTCTTGAACAAATCACATAGTGGAAGGTGGTCTGTTTGGATATGCACTGGATAACCATAGACTATATCTCTGAAATGTTTCAAGGACCAGATTACCACTAGCGCTTCGAGATCTGTGACACTGTAGTTAGGTTCAGCGGTTGTAAGGGTGCGACTAGCATATGCTATTACGCGCTTCCTTGATGCTTCATCGAGTTGCATCAAAACGGCACCAAGTCCAGTGCCTGAGGCGTCTGTGCAGAGAAGGAAGGGTGTGGTATAATCAGGGAACGCTAGAATAGCGGCATTTACAAGAGCTGTCTTTAGCTTTTGGAAAGCCTGTGACTGGTCGTTAGTCCAAACAAAGGGCACATTCTGCTTGAGTAAGTGGGTCAGAGGAGCGACGATCTGCGCATAATTCCGGATGTAGCGACGATAATAGCCACTGAGGCCCAGGAAACTTCGTACAGCGTCGGTAGTGGTAGGTTCTGGGAAGTTAATGATCGCCTTAGTTTTATCCTCATTAGTATGAATGCCTTGTGCATCTACGACATGGCCTAGGAATTTGATTTTCTTTCGCAGGAAGTCACATTTACTGAGATTGATTTTCAGGCCTGCGAGCTGGAGGCGTTCAAAGACTTGCTGGAGTTTGGTAAAATGATCAGGGATAGATTTACTCACAACAATGATATCATCTAGGTAAGCAAAAAGAGAGTGTCCCATCATACCGCTGAAGACTGAATGGATAAGTCGCATGAACACGGAAGGAGCATTTCTCAGACCAAAAGGGTCTCTTAAACTGAAAATGTCCGGAAGGGGTGCTAAAGGCTGTGACTGGGCGAGAGGATTCTTCCATTTCGACCTGCCAGTACCCGCTGAGGAGGTCTAAAGATGAAAAGACTACGTTATTTTCACCAAGGGATTCTAGCAAATCAGTGAGGACGGGTAACGGGAAACGGTCTGGAACAGTGACAGAATTGACCTTACGATAGTCGACTACTGGTCTAAAGTTGCCGTCCTTCTTTGGTACTAAGAAAAGTGGGCTATTCCATGGACTGACGGAGGGTTCAATAATGTCCTGGTCTAACATGTTCTGTACCATTTGATCTGTTTGCTTTCTCTGGCTGTGAGGCAATCGATACGCTGATATGTAAATCGGCTGAGTTCCTGGTAGTAGTTCAATCGTATGTTTGACAAGGTCTGTTCTACCCATCGGTTCACCGGGTAAGGCAACCACGTTTCTGTACAAGGTCAGAAGGTCGAGGAGTTGAGGCGTATTTTCTGGGAAATCTGTGCAAGTGAGATGTGAGAGCATATCGGGTAAATGCGGCGGCGCAGATCACGTAGAGTTAATAGTACATACACCGATTGGCGTATCATCAGTCTGAATAGTAGGAATTGAGGAATCCTGGCACACCTTTACGGCCACTGGGTATACTAGGAAGTCTCCAATCTTTACACCACTTTTAAGTTTTAGTGGAGCATTTGTGACATTGAGCAAGTACAGGTAGCATAAACTGTCCTCTAAGACTGTACACCACGCTGACTCATAAGTCAAGCCATTCACACAACACGTCTCAGGTAGGGTTAGTACATCCACTCCTTCTTTCGCACCGGCAACACAAACAGAGACTTTGGTGAACTCATGCGATAACAAAATTGTGCACGTATTCGTTACTGCACGTTTCGTCTCTGCGTGTTGGAGAAGATCATGCAGACTGTGTGAGGTAGGTAACTGAGACATGTCTGAGTCAGCGATAGTGTTGTCGGGAGAGGATGTAAGAGCCATGTGCGAAGGCTGAGATGATGTATCAGGAGACATTGAGGAATTTATGTCCTTGCTCGCAGTCAGGAAAGGAATGATCTCTGTATTCTCAGATGATGATAGTGGTGGTTTGGGCTGGGTTGGACTTTTTGGTAGTGATAGGGACAGAGGTAATTGAAGGACTGATTTGATCGTAAGAACAGGACGGGGACATTGCATAGTGGAAACCGGGAATCCAGAAATGTCTATACTACCACAAGCAGGTAATAATGCAATGGAATGTTGTGCCATGGTGGAGAAACCAATAAGGGCATCTGCGGGATACTGCAAGTCATTAGTGACATGAAATTCAATGAGGATAGGGGGCAAATCTCTGTGGAGTTTGACTTCAAGGGTGACTCTTCCCTTAACCTTAAACTCTGAGCCGTTAACACCACATAGGCGAATGTCTGGTGGTTCTAGGAAACTGACGTGGTTGTGATGTCGATGAATAATTTGTAAGGAAGTTTCGGAGATGAGATTTACTACAGATCCTGTGTCCAAGAAAAATGACGTTGGTATGTCATGACTGCTTCCGAGAATGACTAAACCCGAGGATGTAATGGGACCTACATGGCGGATGGGGAGTTGGGTTTCTGGTTCTACGTGATATTGGTCCGATACGGGCGCGGCGCTTCCCCCGACTGTGGGCGGTTGAGGTAACGACATTCCTCAGTGGTGTGAGTCGTGCTTGATTTGTGGTATTTGCAGTGTGGACGACGTGAGCGGGAAGGCGTACGCTGTCTGGTTTGGGAGTGAGGACGTCTGTATGTACGGTTGCAACTGGATGCTCGATGTCCAGGATGACCACAGTACCAGCAAAGAATCGAAGATTGTCTGTTTCGTCGGGCGCTAGATTGATCACGACCTGTGGTAGGAGAGCGATATGTGGCAGGTCTGCCGCGTGTGGTGGGACGGGTGCAAGATTGGTCTGGGGTAGTGGAGGTGTGACAGACTGAGGAGGCCAAGGGTTGGGTGGTGCCCTGACGCGTGTAGTTCGAACCTGTTCTTGCATGAATGGCTTTAGTGACCTGAATAATTTTATCTCCTGGACTGAAACCGATTTCCAAGGCTAGCTCTCGCTGTTTAGGAGTAAGCCAGTGAAGGAATCTGAGGTAACCAATTAAGTCAGCAAAGTTGGTGAGTGAAAGCATTGGAACGCCATTCTTGTCTTCTAACCATTTCGTGCCTACCAGTAATTGGAGCATCTCGCTACTAGTTGCTTTCATGGCGGTGGCAGCTTCGCGGAGCTTGGCATATTGCGCTGGGACGCGCAAATCCTCATGTAGTTGGTTTAGGAGATTAATGAATCCCATGAGAGACGTGGTATTTGAATGCTGGCAACAAAGGCTGATGAGTTCCGTACGAAAATCAGCAAAGGTACGAATGCTATCGAAATGTCCTGCACGGATCGCGGATCCGATGTCTGATTTACCGTGGTGCAAGCGACCGAGGAGGTAAACTACTTTGAGCGATTCCTCGGTAATTTGTCTATTATTTATTTCTGTTTCGACTTCTCTGAGGAAATCATAGACACACCAAGTTGGGTCCTGGCCGGTAAATTTGGGACGATTGGCATCATCGAGATAGATAGACTGTGGAGGGTTGGCCATGGCTGGAAGTGCAGAAGTGGCGGCAGGAGAGGTGTGGGAGAGAGAGAAGGTAGTGGCAGTTAAGGGCGAGCAAGACGGGGTATGAAGGGAGGCAGGAGAGGGAACGACAGGGGAAGGAGTAGAGGAAGAAGAAGGGAGTGTAGAGGCAGGAGTAGAGGAGGAGGTATCTGGATTTACGAGGGTAGGACGGGTAGTAAGTGATTCTGCGGGAAGTGAAACGGGAGTCTCAGGTACAGGGTGGTGGTACTCTTTGCCACTTCGTAAATGAGTGATTGTGTTAGAGTCGGCAGACGGGGTATGAGCAGGTGATGTTTCCGGGTTGAGAGGGATGGTGGTAAGCGGTTGACGTGGAAAGTATGACATTTAATGCGGCAATGGAAGATGAAAGGATGAAGATGGATACGTAGGTGGAAATGTATAAATAACAATGAGAGAACGGAATACACGAGGTGTGAAAATGAATGAAGGTGCGGGCATGGATGGTTTAAATAAAATGCAAAGGATGAGATGGAGTATAAAAAACGTAGGTGAAGATGAAAACGGGGTAATGGAAATGAGATGGAATATTTACAATAACCAATCTGTAGAGAAAATCGAGGATAATCTCTATAGAAAGGAAAGATATACTATAGTTACACAGTAGAAACGGGAGTGTCGAGATGTATGACGTGCAGGGTGGCTGGGCGTAGCTGGGCTGGGGCGGGGCGGGGCGGGGCGACGGGGCGGGGCGGGGCGGGGCGGGGCGACGGGGCGGGGCGGGGCGGAGAGGAGAAGAGATGCCGCGATGAATCACCGGCAGGGAGTGGCGGTCCGAGGAGGCTCCGTAATGCAGACCAGATGCGGGCGACGGCGGAGGCCGGCGGTGGTGGGTAGGGAGGGCAGATGTCGGCGCAAGGCAGGTGTAGAGCTGGTGAGTTGCAAATGCAGGGAATGGTGGTGGGCAGGCAGTGGGCAGACAGTGATAAGTGGCACCGTGGGGGCAGGAGTTATGATGAGTTCGGAACAGGTGCTGGGAACAGGTGCAACAGGTGCGTAGGTCGGCGACGGTGACACGTGCGGTCAGGAACAAGGCGTATGGGTGCGGTTGTTTGAGAGGTGAGCACTGGTGAGAAAAATGGTACACTCGAAAAGCACAGCCAAGGTATAGAGGCACGGAGGAGGGGCGAGGTTGGCAGATGCGAGTCGTCGTGTATCTCATTGTATCACAAAAAATCCAAGGAGGCGGTCAGAATGTGATGGTTCGAAACACCGCTGCTACCAAATGTAACTTGCAATACTTTGGTAATAGAAACTCCGTGTACAAACAGCTAGATAAGGAGTTTATTACAAGCTCACAGTAAAATAGTCTGCCCGTGTCGGCTGTCTGCTAAGAACTGATGCAATAACACCGTCTTCAGGCGTGGGAAAGGGTGCTGACCTAGCAAGATTAGTGGGGGCATGTATGCATTGGGGGGGGACATATATACATCGGCGGTAGACATATTGTGGAGGGGGTACAACTTTATGTTTAAGAAATAAATAATCCTCAGTTAGGAAAATCGTTGCACCTTGCTGACATTGCCGTAATCTGTTCTCTAAAAGTGGGGGGGGGGGGACAGGGGCTGCAAATTTTGGCAAGTTAAGCGAGCCTGTACGGCAGTATAACTATATTAAAATTATCATATGACATTAAGGGAAAAAAATTTCATCTCAGTTCTTAAACAAGCTGTCTGGAGTATCCTCAAAGAGTAATTATATTTTGCATCATTAATCATTTATTAACTAGACACTGCAGGCCATATGGCACAATACTTTTAACAAAAGAGAATCATTTTAAAAAATAGCTTTCTTTGTTTTAATGACTAATCCAGGATTATTAATTTATAAAAATTAGATCACCGTACTTGATTGAATATACAGAAAAATGCTGATTTAGTAATGGAGAAAACCAGAGATGACTATGGCCATGAAAACTATCATTATTAAGTAAAGAAACTATAGAGTTTTTTTTTTTTTTTTGATATATAAAAACAAACAAAGCACAAAACTGATGATCAGTTAAACACAACAACAGAAGATGTTTAACAAAATCAGTCAGTATGAGGACATGACAGGTAGTCCTCCAGTTCCTTCACTACTTGTGCCTTGGTAAGCATAACTAGGATAACAGTTACATAAGCTATTTACGTACAATAAAATGTTTGCCTATGGATACAGACACACAGTATCTCAAAAATTGCCAAAAATATTTGCTCGTGTATCCGCCACTCTGTCCACAAAATAATTTTGCAGCAGTGTCTTGAGGGTCAAGTGCAGCCAGGCATTCTCGGTGAACTTTACGTATCATAAGGTGGTTGAGGCGTTTTGTGAGTCCAAACTAAGCAGTCAAGTTTTCATCCGCCTAAATGTACTGAACGACCGTTCAGCCTCACATGAACTTACTGGAGAGACCAAAAGAATTCTCAGCAAGCGCTCTACCTGTGGGAACATTTTTCGAACTTCTGGTACCATGTTTACAAATACCTTTCTCTAGTCCTCAACAGATGCACCACTGAACTGGTTACGAAGCTTTAAGGAATCAAAAGTTCAGGATATTTTCTTACTATCTGCACTTTGAACGAGCCAGAAAGTACGATTTCACTGAAGTTTCGGTGCATAATTAGGTCAGACGATGTGAAGTAATTATTTAAGTACCCAGATACATTGTCAATTGCTTTGATGAATTCTACTCTGTAATACTCCTCCGCAGAACTCAGAGTATGCTCCTGAGAACCCTCATCTAGTCTCTTTGGAAGCTTGCGCTTGCGAGGGAGAAGCACTGAGTCTAGCTGACACTCATCAATCCTTTCTTGTGCTGCTTCAAACACCTCCTTAAACTTTCATTCTGTACGAAGAAATATTCTGTGCAGCTACCTTGGCAGCAGCAAGCATGCCACTTTTGAACCCTGGATTGCCTTATTAAGGTTTTCTGGGCCTTGTAGAACAGGCAGAGAATCTAAGAGCCCAAGAACACACTTTCCTGTGGACAAATAGCTGCGAATACCATTGGCTCGCGATGTAGTAGTTGACCCAAAGTCATTGGCTGCTTTTTGAAGGGTTTCCAGAGCTGCTTTATATTCGTCCAAGGTAACCTTGATCGAGGGGAAACGAGTTAACCAGCGTGTTGGGCAAATTGGCTTCAGTCGTGATGGGTTTGGTGTGTCGTCATCCTCATGAATAATAAGGTATAGATGCTTGAACTTTCCAGAGTTGTTATAAATGTTGCCAAGTTCCTGAACATGATCTAAGGCATCTCTAATGAATGGTGCTGCTTGCACTGCTTTGGAAGTTACAAGATTGGTGACATTAGCTCCATAGTGAACACAGCTGGCCAATGGTTGGATTTTTTTAGCTTCAGCTTGATAACCTCTGTATTTTCCAGACATATTACTTGCTCCATCATATGTTTGGGCTCCGAGGTTCGAATTAGGGAGCTGACATCTACTTAGAATATCCTGCACCATCTTGCAGAGTGAATCTCCTGTTGTTGATGACGCCTGATAAAGGCCAGTTAAATCTTCCATAACTTCAAATGAATCTGTCACACAGCGCATGCACACCGAGTCATGCTTATTGCCTTGAATATCTTGTGTTCCATCAACTGTGAGTCCAAACTAAGCAGACATTTCATTCAGTTCACTACAGGTTTTTCTCAGGATGTCATTACTCATTACCTCTAGCATTTCATTTTGAATTTCTCTACTTGTGAAAGACACTTTCCGTAATAACCATGCCTTAAGATTTGCATTGTCTTTAGCTCGCAACTGTAAAAGCCTCTTAAAATTCCCTTCACAGTAATCCTTCCCACGAACTGCAAGACCTTGTTCAGCTAAGTATTTTAGTGAAGATATTATCTTTACAGGGGATGACCTGGCAGCTCTTTGTTCTTCTCCCTTTTGGCTGCTAAGTTGCACATGCACTCCAGGTTGTGATTTGCGAAATATCAGATTAGCTGAAGCAATTTTGTGTGTGTGTGATTGTTCGTGCTGTCTAAATTTTTCTCTCCCTTTTTCCAGTTTCGAAAGCCTCTTGAGATAAACGCCTCGTCAGCACAGTGAGTAGGATGGGTAAGCTTTTAATGGGAAGCACCATTACATGTGTGGCAAACTACACCACTGATGTTACAATTAAAATGAAGCCATGGAAACTCTTTAAACCAGTGTTGAGTAAACTTTATTTTTCGTTTTGTTAAACTCTGAACAGGGATGCAACTAATGTCTTCAGGTGGAAAAGGTTGCTCTGGTAAACTAAACTTGAAGATTCACCGACTGATATCTCCTCTCCTACATCACCATCCTTCTCATCCTGAAATTTTTCTTGATGTCTTGCTTCTTCTGGTGAACACTGGACTTCTTCATGATTACTTGAATCTTTTTCTGGCACTTCCTGAGACTTCTGTACGGATGTTGATATCGATGATGAACCAGGAGCGAAAAACTTCCTGATATACATTTCTTGGAAGAGCCTGGGGATAGAGAGAATAATTCTGACACACGCCGATAACTGTATTTTGACACATTCTGACATTACAAGTGATGTTTATCTTTCGATTTCACATGTCATTCTGTTTCTCATAGAAGGGAGGACCTATTATTTACTTTTACCGTTGTCTTTCGTCATTCAGTGTCATTCGTCATTCAGATCAGTCTGTCGTGTATCTTGTGCGCACACAAAAGCAACTTCTGTGCTGCGAGGGAAAAAAAAAAAAAAAAAAACGCTTATCCAGCATCCTTAATGTCCCATTCGCGCTGAATAATGAAGGTTACAAAACTCACAATGTGGCTTGGGCGATGTCTAGTTTGTCATCAACCACACTCTATGTATTTTACCTTACCTCTGATAATCATTTCACCATATTTTCGTATGCCAGTCACAATGCATAGCTGTTCACTACAAATTTCTATATAGCATTACTATAGAGTATGGATGGGGGGTATGGATGGGGTATATGCTCGGGAGTAGGTGAGAATGAGAGGGCTAAAGAAGGAGCGTGTATTGTTGTGAGTAACAAATGGAAGGAGAATATAATAGAGTATGGATCAGTTGGCTCGAGGATTGTGTGGGTAAGATTGAAAGTTGGACTACAAATGTGGGCGATTGTGTGCGTGTATGCGCCAACGCAAGATTGTGCAAGCAGAGCGAGAGAAGAGTTCTGGACAAATATGGAAGTGTTCATGGAAAAGTTTGAAAGGAATGAGAGAGTGTTTTTGATTGGCGATATGAACGGTAAAGCAGGGAATGTGAAGGATGATGGAGTACTTGGTGAGTGGGGTGTGCCTGCTGAGATAGATGAGAATGGCAGTGCTTTAGTGGACATTTGTGCCGGGAGGGGATTGGTGATAGCCAGTACCCTACTTCAGACACAAAATGATCCACAGGTATACATGGCGAGTGATGAGAAGGGTGGGTGGTGAACTGAGTGAAAGGAAAGCAGTGATTGATTATGTGTGTGTGGATGAAAGGATGCGAAGGTGTGTAATGAATGCAAGAGTATACAGAGATTGGGGGAGTGGACTTTCTGACCACCACTTGGTGGTGGTCAGAATCAAGGTCCAAGTAGATTGGCCTGGGAAGGTAGAGTCCAGGAGGATTGGAAGTCAGGTATAAATATTCCCCTATACAAAGGAAAAGGAGAAAAAGAAGTGTGTGGTAATCATAGGGGCATTTGTCTTCTTAGTGTAGTAGGAAAAGTGTATGGTAGGATACTTATTGACAGAGTTAGGGATATACTATAACAGAGGAGTTAGTTGGAGAAGAACAGGGAAGTTTTAGAAGGAAAGAGGTTGTGTGCATCAGATATTCATTCTTAGATCTTTAGTGGAAAAGTTTCTAGAGATGAGAAAGAAGTTGTATGTAGCCTTCATGGATTTTGAGAAAGCAAAGGACAGGATGGATAGACAAGGATTGTGGGAAATATTGTTAAGTACAGTAGCGGGATTTGCCAGTTAGGTACTTGAGAAGCATCTTGATGTTTCCCGATGTTTACGGTAGTTAGCTCCTGTACGAGTCAGAGTTGCCAGTGTGCCTGCTGTTTGTGAGTGTAGTTATTTCATAAGTTACGCATTAATTTTGTGCTATTTTTCTCTATAATGTGTTATTTATGTGATTGTCTGTTAAATAATGTAATTAAAATTAAGTTCGTATGGTAAACAATTTACACTGTTATTTAATGTAAGAAAACTCTTGCATGTTTTGGGTTGTCTCCGAGTTGGTAACATAACTGTTGCCTCATCGAGTTTGTGCTAGAAGTTTCTCGACTAATGCAAGCTTATATAAGGATGGATGAGACTTGAACAAGTTCAATTGGTTTTCAGTTCAGTTTGAGTGTAGTTCAGTGTTAGTGCACTGCTCGTGGAAATAGTGAAGTGTTGTTGGCAAACATTTAGTGTCAGTGCAGTGCAGTTTGTATATTTTCGGTACTTGTGAAAACAGTGAAGTGTTGTTGGCAAATTGTGAAGAGTTACTGAAGTTTGTATATCATCAGAACATGTGAATATAGTGTTGTCAAGCATTAAGTGTAATTGCGGTTAGTAAAGTTTGTATAGTTCCAGTGCTTGTGAGAACAATGAAGTGAAGTTGGAAAGCATTAAGTGGAATTATTTGGAAAATAAATACAGTGAACTTTAAGGAGCCAGTGTTTATTTTTGCCTCAGCTGATCTTGTGTACTGTACAGTCATAAGAATGTTCGATGCAAAACAAACCTTAGCTGGGTTATATGGGTGGGTCCTTGCTGTTTGCCCCTCACCTATCTAGTGTTGGGATATCACAATCCTATTACAAGAGTTGGAATAATGAGCAAGAATGAGCCATATGGCAGGGAAATACATAAGACATGTTGTGGTAAAGACTACATATTATATAGATAGATAGATAAATAGATAGATAGAAGCAGGGAGTCAGATGATGAGAGGTGTTGTGTCTGCAAGAATCGAGCAGTGCTAAACATGCTTACACACTCTGACGCGAGGAATGCTTGAGACAGCGTCTAGTGGCCATAAACACACATACACACATGCTTACACACAGGCTGCGTGAACTTTCCATCCACGAGGAACACGCGTGACACACCCCTGCTACACCAGAATTTAGGAAAGAGAGCTCAGACGGAGATTAGACACCGAACAGGCAAGAGAGAAGTAGATAGGCCTCAGAGGAGACAGGTGACGGGAGAAGGGCTTGGCAATTTGAGAGAGAGACAGAAAGCGAGACAGGGAGGTAGCTACCCGGGACTTATACTCGTCCGTGTGAGAGACTTGTTAATATTTCCAAGACAAATAAAAATAGTCCCATACTATTCTTTACCTCTCCTGTCACTACATGGTGGGGAAGCTACTACAAGATATAAAAGCCGCTCGACCACAAGTCTAAAATATATATATAACTCAACTACAACTAAAGCGCAAAGAACCACAAGGTATTTTATGACACAAAGTCATTTATGACATTTGGTAGCAGCGAACGTATACGAACCTCGTCTACGAATTAACATTAAATTCCTACAAAATATCAAGATTGAAAACAAGAATATCTCTCTCAACCAACAACATAACCAGCTCCTGACGCTTCTCTCCATCCAGCCCCCTCCGTCTCCCAGATCATCATGCTGATGCAGAGGTCAAGAGATCACACGACGCCTTGCAAGTAGCTTAACGACAAACCAGCAAATCTACGGACATCGTCTCCGAATTAAAAGCAAATTTCTACAAAAGCAACCGAGACTCTACAAGATTAGCTTCAGTTCTACAGTGAATCACTACAAAATATAGCCTACAGTGCAAATAGTCTACAAGTCTACGAAACAATTCTATAATCTTCACGTAACTTCAAGCAGCAACAAGAAGAATATAAAACAAAGTAAGTAAAGAAGAGGAAAAGGGACCACAAATACCTCGAGGAAGAACAACAAAACAAACGAAGAGTGAGACACGACTCATAACCACCAGACCTCACCCTCCTCTCTCTGCTACATCCACCCAACCCCCAACGCTTACGCAGGAGTGAAGAGGTCAATACACGCAGCAAAAACACCAAGTCCATATTCACAACTCGTCTTACTCACCCGTCTTCACTCAAGTTACTCATCGCTACTCATTCACTCACCACAGCTACCAGTGTGGGAAGCCGACGTCACCATGTGCTGAGACGACAACACGCCAATCAACCCGCGAAGGACAACGCTATCACCACGTGCAACACCACTCACACCATTTCCCACCACGGTAAAAATTAGTGAGTTACATAGTTACTTCATTTATACAATACACAGTGATAGACAATAAGCTTCTGCACAAACATATAAAACGTGTTGTATAGTTACAGCTTAAATACACATACCTACTTGAATTATCTTCATAATTCAATCATTAAATACTTGCACCAACAATAAATATTCTACACTGTATATATTCATTCATTTATTATAACATTTATTTACTGCCAACGAGTGTTACCATTTATACCTACATAAAATAAGTGTTTCATATATACAACTATACATTAGTACATCTACAAGCGATAAAGAAAATATACCATCACAGTTACTCAGTGAGCGATTAAAAGAACTGTATTAAACATTTATTAATTAAAGCTACCTAGTGGAAACATATAAATTAAGTTACAAGGTAAACTAGAGAAAAAAAAAAAGGCCAACACAAATGCCGTTAGCAAGAGTGAACATCTTCAACACAATCGTGAAGACAATGATTTCCACACAGTGCTGACACACTTATTACTCACGATAGGTACAGGTGAACAACAAATCAGTGTGTATAGTTAATACTGTATATAGTGTATATATTTTTTATATAAAATAACAAAATATGGGACTATATAATATCATTTTATAGTATCTGTGCAATATAAACTAAACTTTGAAAAAGTATCCCAAGGAAATTAGCCAGTAATTATGTAACCATGAACAACATGGAAAAAGTGTACACAAGCAAAGAGAAACAAACTATAGAAAATCAATACATACAAAAAAGAAAAAAAAAAGAAAAAGAAAGAAAAGTAAGAAAGAAAAAAGAGAAATAGAGTAAGATCACATAACAAACAAATGAAAATAAGTGTAAATGTTACTATATATGCCAAAATACCACATAAACTACAAACAAAAAAGCAAATTGTGTTCCACAAACAAGTGGCATGACACATCATCACTATCATCGACCGCAGCATATGTTAGGACTGCAGTTATTACAATTATGTTACTCCATATTACAATAATGTAACTACAAACGATATGTAACAATTATGTAACGACAAACGATTGCATTATGTTACACAAACTACAATTATGTACCTACAAACGATATGTAACAATTATGTAACGACAAACGATTGCATTATGTTACACTTTGCCAATTATGTAACAGTTGCATTAACAAGATGTAACTTTTATGTAACTTTAACTACAATTATGTACCTACAAACGATATGTAACAATTATGTAACGACAAAACAGTTGCATTAACAAGATGTAACTTTTATGTAAATTTAACTACAATTATAAGGCCAAGACACTTATGTAATAGTTGCATTAACAAAATGTAACTACAATTATAAGGCCAACACAATTATGCATTAACACAATATTTTGTGACAATTCATAAATTGTTACAATTATGTAGTACCACAATGTTAGTACACTATTATAAGTCATACAATTATAGCACAATTCTATATTACCAGTATCATCATACAAGTTAGGTGAAATATTAGACATTACTAAAGTGATAACTCAAATATGTAATGTATAACCTAGCAGTATTACCATTGCACAATTATATGCGTACGTCTGTTGTACATGCACGTCTTACAAAGTGTTATACAACAACCATTGCATTTATTCAAATATGTATACAACTTGTTTAAATGTATTATTACTGAATAATCACTATTTACTATGAATATTATATGTATACAATATTCATACAATTATGTTACTTTTACAATATTATATATTTCACTTAATTAGCTTATAAGTTCATTATAATGTATATATAATATGTATTAATATATTATGACTATTAAATGTCGATGGTACGCCATTTTCGCGCGACCGAGCAGTGTGGTAAAGACTACATATTATATAGATAGATAGATAAATAGATAGATAGAAGCAGGGAGTCAGATGATGAGAGGTGTTGTGTCTGCGAGAATCGAGCAGTGCTAAACATGCTTACACACTCTGACGCGAGGAATGCTTGAGACAGCGTCTAGTGGCCATATACACACATACACACATGCTTACACACAGGCTGCGTGAACTTTCCATCCACGAGGAACACACGTGACACACCCCTGCTACACCAGAATTTAGGAAAGAGAACTGAGACGGAGATTAGCCTTAGAACAGATAGGTCGAGAGGGAGACAGGCCTCAGAGGAGACAGGCAGGAGGTCAAGAAGAGGGATGACCCAAATGTCACGACATGATAATGTTTGCATTACCCTGAGTGCCCTGCCAGGGATTAATAATGAAACTTGCCACGTTTATCATTTTCCTATTATTTAACACTTAATACTTATAGAATACAACAGATAAATTATTATGAAGGGTATTAAATCTATAAGCATCGACTGTTTTTCTTTTTTTTTTCTTTTTTTTTTGACAATCTGACAAGGGTGCACAAGTTCATTTGTTTTAGATCGGTGGTTAAATGTTTCAGATGGATGCTTCAGAGTTATTATGGATGGCTTGTGGTATATCCATGTTATGCATTATGGAGACGTCACAGAGTGCATGAGGGGCTATAATCACTCTGCATTTATTATATGTAGAAAGCAATACATATCATTATTACATTGAAATTAACTAACTAGTCTTGTATTGTCTGAAGTACTATCATACGTCTGGCATGGATGCACATACTCATTGCCCATCTGCATGTGTGTGGCTGACTCTACATCATTCTGTTATATTTTTATTTAATGAATTCAGTGACGGTTAATAAAACGTATTGTCTCTAAGCACAGAGGCCAAACGATCAAATTTGCTTTTATTACCTCTAGCACAAATTCTAATCTCTGTGTCTCACATAACTGACATTGACGGGTTTGCGGTACAAACTTTCCTGTCCCGTCATTCCACAACACTTCGTCGTTGTATCATAGTGCATAGCTCTGAAGGGTAACAATAGTTTTTCTTATGACTTTACACCTAAAGGCTGACCATAGGAAGAACAACTCACTGGGCAACATCCTTCATGTACTGAACTACTGCTGTTGGAGCCTGTAACAGTGTGGGTGGGAATGTAACACTGGTGTCAGGAGTGTGGATAATTTCAGTGCTGCAGTGAGTCTAACTTTCGACATGGAAGCAGGAGGTGTGCAAACAAGGCCTTGAGCTGGGCAGGAGGAGGAAATGTCCCTGGTGACAATTGTGAAACTATTACAGGCACAAAGTGTAAAACTGAAGGCACAGTGAAGAACACAAAGAACAATTACAGGCACAAAAAAAAAAAACTCAAAGAACAGTTACAAGCACAAAGTGTCCAACTACAAGCACAGAATGAAGGACTACAGGCACAGAATGAAGAACAGAAAGAGTCCAGGAACGAAATTAAAGAACAATTGCAAGCACAGAGGGAACAGCTTCAAGAGGAATTGCAGGAGCAAGAGAGGGAATTACAACTGAGGATGCAAGGAGAGCTAGATGCTTTTATGGGGGAAATGAAGGAAGAACAGGAACAATTGAAGGAGGAGGTATACGCTGACCTACGGCAGCAAAAGTATGGGGTAAGCAATAATGTGACCGAGTACAAACAGCATGCAGACGACCAGCTGAAGTCAGTTAGTGAGGAAATAGTGATGGAGTGCAGAGAGGATATAGATAACCAGTTGATGCATGTAGTTGACCATGTGAAGATAATTAGTGAGAAAATTGAGGCTGCAGAGAAATACTGCACTGTTGAGCCTCAGGTTAGTGAATGGAATGGACGGTGTATTGTGAATCTTGACGGATCCCAGGCATCTAAAGGTAGCATTACAGGGTTGAATAATTAGAATGCAGAAGGTTTAAGTCCTGGCCTTAATTATGATGCCCCAGTTTTTAGGCCCAAACCAGTGAAGTGCATGGTTGTAATGGGTGTCTATTTAAAAAGAAACCTCAGGAATTTGATGGTAGAGTATCTTGGGAAGCTTACCTTGCACAGTTTGAGTTACTTGCGGATCAGAATGGTTGGGATGATAGGCAGAGGGCAGTGCAGCTTGCTACTAGCCTTAAGGGTGCCGCAATGGAAATTCTGGGCCAGATGTCAGTGATAGAAAGGAACAGTAACCAGTCCATAGCAGAAGTGTGGGAGTGCAGAAATTAAACCATGTACCGGACTGAAGTTTATAAAGTAAGATTCCAGAGCCATGTACGGGCTTGAGGAGAATCCTTACAGCAGCTTGTATATGACCTGAAGAATATGGCATACAAGGTGTACCCTGGAGCAGCACCTAACCTGTTGGCTATTCTACTGAGGGACAAGTTCATCGATGCTGTTGACAGTGCAGAGTTGAAAGTGCAAGTGAAGCAGACACAACCAAGAAGCATGCAAGAAGCACTAGCCAGGTCTCTAGTATTTGAATCCTATGTCAGGTCCAGTACATCCACCTTTCAGGCAGGTCCTAGTGCAGGATTTAAGACAAGAAAGGGGCAGATATGTGAAATGGAAAAATTTGAGGGAAGTTGCTGGTACTGTGAAAAGCCAGGACATCAGAAAGTGGATTGCGACAAGTAGAAGAAAGAACAGAAGATCAGAGGAGATTGCTGGTTCTGCGGGAAGCTGGGACACAGGAAGGTGGATTGTCACAAATAGAAGAAGGAGCAAGAACAGACCAGTGCAAGGAAATCCCTGATTGCAACAAATGGGTGTTGGACATGTGGTGAGGTGGGATACCTCAGCTATGAGTGTCCAACTGAGAAGCATGAGGGTATATTAGTGAAGGCTGGTGATGACAGGCAACAACCAGCCAATTTATTCCAGAAAGCCCCACCACTGGAGAAACGCAGGAGAACCTTGATGAATACTGTGCAAGAAGACAGAAGAACAGACAGCAAGGAGTGTAGTAGGAATGGGAATCTTGGCAAGAAATGCAGCCGTACTGCAGTGACAGGGCCAGCGTCAGACCTGAAGAGGATGCGGATGAAGGATGGAGATTTGCAACCTGTGCTAGAGTGGCTGCAGCGGAGTACAGTGCAACCATCTTGGGAAGAAGTTTCCAGGTTAAGCCCTGCGACCAAGGGCTACTGCAGTCAGTGGGACCTTCTTCATTTGAGCAACAGACTACTGAAACGTCAGTGGGAGACACCCGATGGCCTCAGCAAGTATTGGCAACTGGTGGTTTCGAAGAAGATGAGGCCCAAGATCTTGGATGAGTCTCATAACCAGATCACTAGTGGGCACCTGGGAGTGAAGAAAACCCTAAGCTGGCTGCGACAGGGGTTCTACCGGATTGGCATGCATCGGGATGTTGAAGAGTGGTGTCAGGCCTGTGATGTATGCTGTGCCAAGAAGGGACCCAAGAAACGTGGTTGCGACCCTCTTCAGCTGTACCAAGTGGGTGAACTGATGGAAAGAGTCGCAGTGGACATTGCTGGACCTCTGCCAATCACTGAAAGAAGAAACTGGCAGTGGCGGGCGTGCAAACGAAGAAGGACCTTGTGCAAGTGCAAAGCGCAATCTACAGTTCACTACCTTGCGCAAGCGCAAATGCACAATCTGACAAATATTTAGCTTGCGCAATGTCGCAAAGCGCAAGCACAAACCATTTGCATATATTTTTGGGAATTACTAAAAAATATTGAGATATTTAAATAAAACAGCATACCTACTTACTTTTATTTATCATTATTATTTTCTATTATTTGTAATTTGCGCAAGTGCGCAATCTAATATTTAGCTTGTGCAATGTCGCAAAGTGCTAGCGCAAAGCATTTGCATATATTTGTGGGAATTACTGTAAAATATATATTGGTATAATTAAATAAATTACTAAATTAGCAACCTGCCCACCACCCGCGCTGACTGAGGTACAGTAGGTCATTGTCCGGGAAAAACAGCCTATATTTACTAAGGCATTGGCAAAGATCACGTGATTACTGTATCATCAACTCTCTCTCTCTTTCCGACAGAGGAGGGAGGGAATGGAGAATAAGAGAGAGAAGAGGGACGAAGTTTATGCCTTATCTCCTCACTCAAAGGGACACTCCTTTGCCATTCCCATATTTATTCTCTCTCTCTCTCTCTCTCTCTCTCTCTCTCTCTCTCCAACAAAGGAGGGAGGGAATGGAGAATAAGAGAGAGAGGAGGGAGGGAATGGAGAATAAGAGAGAGAGGAGGGAGGGAATGGAGAATAAGAGAGAGAAGAGGGACGAAGTTTATGCCTTATCTCCTCACTCAAAGGGACGCTCCTTTGCCAGTCCCGTATTTATTCTCTCTCTCTCTCTCTCTCTCTCTCTCTCTCTCTCTCTCTCTCTCTCTCTTTCAGAATAATGCTCTTTATCTCTCTCTCTTGTCTTGTCAAGACAATTTATTTAATAATTCAATATAGATATACAATAGCATATGTCATTCGTTACAAAAAATTAAAAAATCATGAAAACATAGTATTTAAATCAAATATCTACAGCCTAATAAATTATTAGGCTGTGGATATTTGATTTAATAAGTAATATGTTTTAATGGTTTTTGTAAGGAATTGTATATGCTAATCTTAATAAATAATGTATATTAATTATTATTTACTAATAATAATCATTTTAAAAATATTAAAAATACATTATCTCTGTTGAAGCATATCAAGAAATGCTACTACCCCCTTCCCTCCCACCTCCCCCCACCAAGTTCCACCAACCCACCCTCGCGACCCGCCCGAGCCTCCCCCATCCATTGTCCAGCCATGCGGGAAGCTCCCAAGACCACGTGTCCCCCCGGAAGACCACGTGTCCCTTGGATTGCGCAGTGCACAATCCACAGGTCAGGTGCGCAAGCGCAAATTCAGTTGTGCAAGCGCAACTAAGTTTGCACTTGCGCACCTGCCTTTTCATGTGCACCACAAAATTGCTCATGGTCTCGTGCGGTGCGCAATGCGCAAACGATATCACCGGAGCACAAGGGTGCGCAATTGCGCTTTGTGCAAGTGTTTGCGCACCTGCCCAGCACTGGAAACTGGTATATATGTGTCACCATGGACTACTTCACAAAGTGGCCTCAAGCCTATGCAATCCCTGATAAAGAGGCAGCAACTGTTGCTCAGGTGTTGGTTGACCAATTTTTCTGTCGTTTTGGGGTGCCACAGGAGCTACATTCAGACCAGGGTACGAACTTCGAGTCTGCTGTGTTCCGTGAATGCTGCAAGTTATTAGGGATCAAGAAGACCAGGACGACCCAACTAAGGCCACAGTCAGATAGGATGGTGGAGAAATTCAACTGGACCATGGGACAAGAGCTGGCCAAGTACTGCATAGAGGGTCAAAACGAATGGGACCAGAAATTACCTGTGTTGTTGTTGGCATATTGGTCTGCATCCAATGAGTCTACCGGCTACACCCCTGCAAAACTATGTTGGGCCACGAGTTACGTTAACTCATTGACTTGTTAATGGGAAGACGACCTAGTGAAGAGCTGCCTACAAACACCTCCAGCTATGCAAAGCATCTTCAGGAAAGGCTGGCTGAGGTACATCATCAAGTGCGAGGAGCCCTCAAGTTTTCAGGAGGTGATGAAGTGCAAGAATGATGCCAAGGCAAGTGAGGTGAGCGTGAAGGATGGTGACCAAGTTTGATTATACAATCCTCAGCTAAAGAAGGAACAGTCAACGAAGCTGCAGAGCCCGTGGGATGGGCCTTACACTGTGTTAGACCGCTTATCAGATGTAACGTATCGGATTCGGGGAAGCAGGAAGTCTCGCCCAAAGGTGGTACAAGTGAATCATCTGTGGCAGTACCATGGGCCAAGACAGCACAGCTGGGACGTCTCTGAGGAATAGTGCTCACCCGCAGCCAAGGATGTTGAGGAGGACCAAGGAGCTGAAGTGCAAGATGACAGTGACAGTTCCCCAAGAGAAGAAGCGAATCAAGAAGAGGACCAATATCTTCCAGGAGGAGTGGACTGTGTGGAGGAGCAAGGACGTCATCGGAAGTGGCATAGAAGAAGACCTGATAAGATTAAGGATTATTTTGTGCATAGTTAGATGTTTCATTAGGATTAAGGTTTATGTTTGTATATATGTGCAGTTTTGTCGGGATGACAAAGAACGAGGGAGAGGGTAGTGTTAAGTAGCGGGATTTCCCAGTTAGGTACGCGAGAAGCATCTCGATTTTCCTGCTGTTTACGGTAGTTAGCCCTGGTACGAGTCAGAATTGCCAGTTTGCCTGCTGTTTGTGAGTGTAGTTATTTCGTAAGTTATGCATTAAAATTGTGCTATTTTTCTCTATAATGTGTTATTTATGAGATTGTTTGTTAAATTATGTAACTGAAATTAAGTTTGTATGGTAAATAATTTATAGTGTTATGTATTGTAAGAAAACTCTTGCATGTTTTGGGTTGTCTCCCAGTTGGTAACTCTTAACTGTTGCCTCATCAAGTTTGTGCTAGAAATTTATCTGTTAATGCAAGCTTATAAGGATGGATAAGAGACTAGAACAAGTTCAATTGGTTTTCAGTTCAGTTTGAGTGTAGTTCAGTGTCAGTGCAGTGTTCGTGAAAGTAGTGAAGTGTTGTTGGCAAGTATTGTCAGTGTAGTGCAGTTTGTATATTCTCGGTACTTGTGAAAACAGTGAAGTGTTGTTGGCAAATTGCGAAGAGTTACTGAAGTTTGTATATCATCAGAAGTTGCGAAAATAGTGTTGTCAAGCATTAAGTGTAACTGCAGTTAGTAAAGGTTGCATAGCTCCAGTGCTTGTGAGAACAGAGAAGTGAAGTTGGAAAGCAGTAAGTGGAATTATCTGGAAAATATAGACAGTGAACTATAAGGAGCCAGTGTTTATTTTCGCCTCAACTGATCTTGTGTGCTGTACACCTAAAGGCTGACCATAGGAAGAACAGCTCATTGGGCAACGTCCTTCCTGTACTGAACTACTGCTGTTGGAGCCTGTGGCAGTGTGGGTGGAAACGTAACAGTACTAAGAATGCACGCAGTAGATGGGAAGTTATTGAATGGTGTGAAGAGTATGTATGAGGGTGCTAAGGCTGCAGTGCGTGTGGATAGTGAACTGAGGAAATTTTTCTATTTGAAGGTTGGATTGAAACAGGAATGTGTCATGTCTCCATGGTTGCTCAATCTGTATATGGATGGGGTTATAAGAGATACAAGGTAGGGCAGTGGATGTTAGAGCAGCCCTAATGAGAGAGGGCAGTGTTTGGAAACTCCCTGTACTGTTGTTTGCAACTTTGCAGATGAAGACGAAGGGGAGTTGCAAGGCTTGGTGGATGAGTTTGGGAACGTGGGTAAGAAACGGAATCTAAAGGTACGGAAGAGTAAAGTTATGGTCTTCGAGAGAAGTGAAGTTAGTGAACGTACAGTGAAGTTAGATGAGGAGGAAATGGAAAATGTGAGTGCATTTAAGTACTTGGGTAGTGCGATGAGTAAGGATGGAAGTTTAGAGGGTGAAGTGCTTGAAAAGGAAGAAAGGTTGCTGGTTCTTCGAAAGCGGTGCTACGAAACAGAGAAGTGAGCATGGAAGTGAAAAAGGTACTACATGACAGTATTGTGATACCAACTCTATCTTATGGAAGTGAAGCTTGGAGGGACAGAAGTCAAGAGTGAGAGCAGTGGAAATGAGTTATTTGAGAGGAGCCTGTGGAGTCACATGGAAAGACAGACTGGCAAATGATGATGAGAAGGAGCGTTGTGGTGTGGACGTGGATGTGAGAGGAAGCTTTAGGAGAAACACACTGAGGTGGTTTGGCCTTGTGGATAGGATGGAGAGCGAGAGACTGACGAAGAAAATTTATGTGAGTGAGGTGGAGTGGGGGAGCGGGAGGGGGAGGCCACGGATGAGATGGAGGGATGGAGTAGAAAGGTATATGAGAAAGGTGAGTGTGAGCTGGGAGTGTAGCTGTGGGGGACAGGGCGACGTGGAGGTGATTTGTTTGTGGCTGCCCCTTACGGGATTGAGGCGTCTTGCAATAGATAGATAGATTACTACACATTTATAATGATATAACTTACCTAAACTACATGTAGCAATGAATAATAATTAAAGAAAAGAAAAAAAAAGCTCACGCAGTGCACTTTGTAAACACTGATTTGGGTGATGGGCAGTCATGCTCTACAGAAAGTTGTTAATATGAATGGTAGACTCAATCAAAGTGGTTCTAAATGCCTCTATGCAAATTATATCCCACCTACATTAATTAAGCAAGTCTAGCCACCCTTATTCTATCGTACTGTAAATATCAGTTGCTTTATTCCAGCATCTAGTATATAATACTCAATGAAAAAAGTGGGGGTGGGTGGGAGACAATATGTTGTCCCTCCTGAATGAAGAGTGGAGGGATATGTTTCCCTCCCCCCCCCCCAAGGATGACGCCCATGCTTCCTGATAACTGAAAACCTTTTTATTGTACTACTTAGTTTTGCTATTTTCTTTTAATATACATAAGCCTATATATCTTAACTTTATAAGTGAAGGACATTCTGTTCTGTCCAGTTCACAACCAAGTACACACCATCATTCAGCACCTAAGTTAATTCTGACATTTTGCAGTACATACCTGTATACAGTAACTACTATCTTTTATAAACGTTTCAGTCTGAATCACTGTTTATCGTCGTACGTTCCTGATCTAATACATCTAATAACTACTGGGAAAATAAAACTAGAATCCTCTTTCAAGTAGTACTGAGAATGCGGTATTCCAACTGATGTTTTTGTTGACAATAAATTTCTGTTTTGTTTTCATATTGTTTACTGCTGAAAGATTATAGGCACCCTATACAGTATTACCCTAGACACTATCCTAGAGGGAGGATGAATACCCTAGTTAGGGTAAATTGCCCTAGAATGGAAGCACTGGAGTCGCGATATGTACCCGTACATTCCCTGTGAGTCCTTGTCTTTGTCCTACCAATGGAGCCACTGAGCTCTATTAGGGCTGCCATATCTGGACAGTCAAAATACAGGACGCCTTCGCTGAAATCCATGCTCCCCCCCCAACTCCCCCAGCGCACACTTTGGGCCTTTGGCATTTGAAGTCTGTAATATATATATATATATATATATATATATATATATATATATATATATATATATATATATATATATATATATACAGAGCTGGGCAGTATTTAAATATGTTTGTATTTTAAAAATGTATTTAAATACATTTGTGTTTAGAACTATATTTATATATGAAATATTAGCCATGGCAAGCAGGGGCATCACAACACCCCCAGGAGGCGACAATGGAGGAGTATACAGGGTGCGTGCAACGTCCGTGCGATAGGGGCATACGTCTCATATGGCTGTGTGCCCCTATTCCACGGAGTGCACCCGGCACGAACATCTCAGTCTGGGTGCATTACCCTCCAACCAAGCCAGCCCTCGCCAGGATCGGGGTGGAGTTAATAACTTAGCTCCAGGCAGCACCCCAGTGACGGCCGGTAGCCACACAAATATATAGACGGCTTGTAGTCACTCAAACAAAGCAACGGCCTGTAGCCATGCATTCGTGATGGACGGTAGCCGCGCATACAGAGAGACGGCCTGTAGCTGCTCCTAGTGCTCTTCACCCCACCTGCAGAACCCGTGACGGCCGGCAGCCGCACGTGGGGAGAGAACGGTACACCCCCTCTCCTTCTGCAGTTGCCTAGAGAGGCACGACACCGGTGACGGCCGGCAGCCACACCAGTAGTCAGGAGATGGCCTGTAGCCGCTCCTCGCTTACACGTCATCCCTCATACGGGACTTCGGTGACGGCCTGTAGCTGCGCCCATATGCAAGTGACGGGTGGTAGCCACACTTCGTGTACGGTCCCATCAGGAAGTCGGGCATCAGTGACGGCCAGTTGCCACAAGGGACAGCCTGTAGCCACCCTCCTCCCATCGCCCAAGGGACCTCAGTTACGGCCAGTAGCCACGCCAGGGAGGGACACCACAAAAGTCCCTCACCCATTGTGACTTCACAACCTGAGGACAACCTCAACTCAGACCGCCCCTCCGGTGGCAGAGTGGGTTATGCCTCTAACCCTCCAGACCGAGGCAGCCCCCAGAAGGAGAACCTCCTAATAGAGGACTGGTGGAGAGGCCCTGTACTGTCCCCGGAGTTGTACTCCATCCAACCAGCATCAAGGGGAGACCAACACCTGGCAAAGGCAATGCCGCAGCCCTACCCTGACGGCTGAGCAGCAGGAGCGAGATTGCAGCTGACGGGCTCTCAATGGCTCCCCCAGTACCCTGGGGCGCGACCTCTCCAGTCCCGAGAAGGGGCAGCATCCTTCCCACCCCGGGTGCTTACAGGAGAGCCTGCAGAGGTTGTTCGGCCTTAGTCCTGAGGGCCAAACCCCTGTACCCAGACCCGCCAGTGAGGGGCCTTTCACCATGCCCGACCGCAGTCCACGACAGAAGACGACGCCTCTACGTGTAGTCCCGTGGCCTCTGAACGAGAGGACACCTGAAAGGACTCTGCTGACACCTGACCAACACCTGTGAGTCCCTGCCCCCCCCCCCCTCATTTGGCCCGCTCCCTCACCCTCGCACACCTACCAGTGTCTGTGATATAACGTACCTGTGTAATGGAAAGTGAGAGTTGACAGTCAGTGTCCAAGTAGGAACTCCAGTGAAAGTGTCTATCCTTTCTTCTATACATTGGAAATCATATTCTAACTCCACTCAGGTGAAAAGGGAACACGAACCTAAAGACTGTGAAATCTATGCAGTCCTAGACTGAAGTGTGTACCATCTTTACTTACATCAAGCACAGTGCCTATCTTACATCCTCGAGGCTGTAAGTATCCTGCGTGATACACGTAACCTATCTGCCAGCCAGAGTCTTGACTTTGTATAGAGTCCTGTGTAATAGTCTGTCTGTGTTGTCCTAAAGAATTTGGTAATATATGTGTAAGGTAGTTGTCCTGAGTTTATATGCCCTGTTCCCCTCCTATTGTATCCTAACCCTAGTTGGGGGGGGGGAAAAAAAACGGCTATACCTTGGGTGTTTATAGGACGGGAAGCTGACCTAGAAACATCTAGCATAACAATAAATACATTGGTTTTCATGCATTTAAATACAGTATTTAATACTTTGATGAGTCTTTAAATACAATGTATTTAAATCCTCAAAGTATAAAATGTAAATACTTTTTTACCAGTTAATTTGGCCAAAAACCCACCCAACTATCTGGCAACCCATCAACCAGTCGGCGATGGCAAAATGTTCTGCATTTCGGAATAAGAATGGACGACCGAAATCAGCTGAAATAATTAAAAATGTACTGAAGTGCACTTTGCGTCCACTTTGTCCAAGACGGTAGAAGTCAATGTACGACTCCCTCACCGTGCTACTGAAGCACAAAGCAAAGCTCCACGAGCCAGTGACTGCTCTAGAGCTACCAACATTCAAGACTCATGAAACTGAATTTCTCCAAGAGTATGTTGCTGTGTTGGCACCGACACGGTGATTGATCGCCTCCAAGAGGATAAAAACACTGAGGGCTGCTGCTTACTGTACTAACACTAGAAAATAAACTGAGTCATCTGGAATCCAAGACCCTGAAGCATTGCTGTCCACTGATAAACGCTATTCTTGAATGGTTTCAAAGGAGCATTTTATATTGTTTATCATGAATTACTGAATACATATGTTAAAATTTGTATGTATTTAAAATGTAATTAAAAATGTATTTAAATATGAAATATCCGCATGGCAGAACGAACCAGACACCAACATTCCAGGAGGAGGGCATAGGGAGGTAACCTCCACCCAACAAGGAGACCATGGGGAGGTATTTCCGCGCTCCGAGCAGAAATGACATATATCCCCCGTGACCCGACGGCCCTCTTTCACGCGGCTAGACCACCAGGCAGTATTCAGTTTGAGTGCACTGTGCTCTGATGGAGCAAGCACTCGCTAGAATCGGGGTAGGACTTGCAACAGCCATATCCCAAGTAGGCCCTCAGATGTCGTGTCCACCGGATCGGCCTCTAAAAGAGGAGGGGACTACATCGGAGCCTTACGTCCTACTCTACCACAGGGGAGCAGTGGCATAGTAGAATCCACCAGATCTACTGTAGGAGGAGAGACCACCAGTTCTCCTTCTGCCACCTACCTCTGGGAGCCAGCACGTCGGCATGTCCCACAGATGACCTTTGCTGGTACTCCTCAGGGGGGCGGTGGGCCTAGTGGTAGAATCCACCAGATCTACCACCAGGGTGCAGACCACCAGACGTCCCCCAGCTGTGCCATCCCCTGACGGCAGGAGGGCAGAGTCCACCGGATCTGCAGCACCTGCCAGGAGACCCCACGGGCCTCCCCCTCCGGTTGTCCCTGGGATGAGCAGTTTCCTGAAGGAGAGACCGCCAGTTCTTCTTCGGCTGCCACCCCAGGCAGAAGCCTAGGCTGAAGCCACTGGATCTGCCTGGCCAAAGGGACGTCTTCTGGACCTCCCTCTCGCGCCCTAGCATGGAGCCCCAGCAGGGACCATCAGGCTTGCAAAGCAAGGGAGCAGACCACCAGTCGTTCCCCCTCCATGACTCCGGAGGTTCCTTTCGAGGGCAATGCCTCTTGCTCAGCCCGCCCCTCCTGTGGCAGAGCGAGGTGCCCCTCTTGCCTCCCATCCTGTATGGAGTGTGGAGCCTGCTCCCCCACAGGTACCCCGCCAGAGACCAGGCCATGTGAGACCAGCCCGAGGCCAGGTGTACTGTCACTGCTGTAACACCCTCGGCGCCTACAGCAGCTGACGGACTCCCCTAGAGCAAGCTGCTGCAGCCCATCCCTGACATCCTCCTCTCCCAGGTGAGACCGCAGCCCACAGAGCTGTCGAGCGCCCCTGACAGTGTCCGGACCTCCCCTGACACGGGTGGCTGCAGTCAGTCGTCCCCTGATGGCTGCCTCCCCCAGGTGAGGCTGCAGCTCCAGGGATGCGACAACTGTCCCGGCCCAGACCAGGTTAGGTCCGCCCCCAGGACACCCACACAATGAAGGTCAGGCGCCGTGCTGCGTGCCTCCTGGCCCTGTTCGGTCCTAGTCCCGAGGGCCACTCCTCTCCCAGGGCCCCCATTAGGAAGGGGCTGCCCACCACTCCGTTCTTTAGCTCAACTAGGACACCTGGTGACCCCGACAGTGACTCCCACCGGGAGTGCACTCCTGACGACCTGCCCCATACGCCCGGGTGCCACTTGCGGCTGCCAGCAAAAGTGGGTTCAGGCGCGCCCTAGCACCACTCACCCCCTGTACCTGTGAGTAGCAGTGCTCCGGACTGTTATTACATCCCTCGTCAGTGTCCCCCCCCCTCTTTATGTGTGTGATAAAATACGATCCTGTGTGAAGTAAATTCCCCCCAGTGCCCTTAGTGATATTCCAGCCCCAGTATCCAGTGAATTGTGAACCCAGTAGTGAATCCATATTGAGTGCTAGCATTGGTACAAAGGCGCCAGGCCCAGGCCATCTCATGTATGTGTTCCCCCTCCCCCATGCAATACACAGTTGACTCTATAGACGTATAAGTGTTGTGTCTCTGCTTCTCGAGTTGTTGTATATAACACGTACCTCAGAGTGATATCCAGTCTATGTCAAGTGATTGTGCTAAAGGTAATACTCTGTGCATCCATGTCATGCAAGGATACTGTGTAATAGTGTCACCTCCCGTCCATGTCACGCGAGTATATAACAAATGAAATATCCCACGTCCCATGTCACGCGAGTATAACATAAGGCACCCTGTATCTCGTCTATGTCACGTGGATGTGTTATAGGTGATAGAAAGACGCGTCTGTGTCACGCGAGTGTGTCGTGGAGTAAGGCAATATCCCCATCCCTGTCGCGCGCATGTATGCATATCGAGATAGACTGTTAGAGGTTCTATTGTGTCCTCACCTCTGTGTGTGTGCCAGCGAGACATATCCAGTGTGTTGTAAGTGCCATATGTGTATTGTATCGTGGAAATATCTAGTGTAAGTGTGAACTGTATTCCTGTGTATTGTTTAATATATTTATACTGAATAGGTTTGGTCACGTACTGTTGTGTATATCGTTATACTCATCTGTGTATCTAGTTCTGTGTTTAATACACGTGTGCCTTTGATCAGTTGGTGTTTGGGCTTCCCCTCCTTGTCTGCATACTCTGGCCCGGTCGAGAACCAAGAACCCAAGGCCCGCACCGTATCTGAACCCGAGGAGTCGGGGTCAGACTACTCAGCATTACAAAATACAATTGATGTATTTAGTACTTTCTATTTAAATTCATAAAATGTATTTAGTATTTAAATACATTTCTCCCATGTATTTTGTATTAAATATATATATATATATATATATATATATATATATATATATATATATATAATATGATATACCTGCCTGGCGGGGTGAGCCAAACACCACCACCCCAGGAGGAGAGTACAAGGGGGTGACACCCACCCCACTATGAGATGACAGGGAGGCTGGCTCACCTCTCATACCTTCCAAGCGAGAGCGTCCTATGGCCCTCACAGCCTGACGCCCCCCTTCCCCGCAGCCATACCACACAGCTGCATGCAGGAAAAGCACACTACACTCCAGCGGAGGGAACACTCACCAGAATCAGGGTGGGACTGTATGAACAAGCTTCCAAGCAGACCCTCGGATGCTAAGTCCCCTGGATCGGCCTCCTTTTTGAAAGAGGACTCAGGAGGAGCCTCAAGGGCTGCTATCCCTATCAAGGAGCAGCGGACGAGACATCACCGTCCACCAGTGCTGTCTCCAGGGCAGGAGACCTAGACCCAAAGGCCGGAGAGCAGTTGCCGTTGGTGCTGTGGCCATAGCTGGGTGTATCCAACAGGCGCCTTCTCCCTGCCTCCAGAACCAGGGCCAGAGAACAGCCTCCGTTGGAGCTGTGGCAGGCGCGCCTACAGTAGCCTACAGTAGCCGGGCGTATCAATCGGACACCTTCTCCCTGCCCCTAGAACAAAGGCTGGAGAGCAGCCTCTGTCGGTGCTGTGGCCATAGCCGAGTGTTTCCATCGGATGCCTTCTCCCTCCCCCCAAAACAACAGCCGCAGAGCAGCCTCCATCAGTGCTGTGGCAGTAGCTGGGCTTATCCTTTGGGCACCTTCTCCCCACTCCAAGAACAAAGGCCGGAGAGTAGTCGCTGTCAACGCTGTGGCCATAGCCGGGCATATCCATCAGACGCCTTCTCCCTGCCTCCAGAAACAGGGCTGGAGAACAGCCTCCGTCGAAGCTGTGGCAATAGCTGGGCGTATCCACTGGTCGCCTTCTCCCTGCCCCCAAAGTCTTGACCAGAGAACAGCCTCCATTGGAGCTGTGGCAATAGCTGGGCGTATCCATCGGGCGCCTTCTCTCTGCCCCCAAAGCCTCGGCCAGAGAACAGCCTCCATCATAGCTGTGGCAATAGCCAGGCGTATCCATTGGACACTACTCCCCGCCACCAGGGTCTGTACTGTACTATCCGTAGGGTCGACCCCCAGTCATTCCCCCTCGGACCACAGCCAGGCTCCTGTAGACAGCTGGAGTGCAGCCTCCATCGGAGCTGTGGCAATAGCCGAGCCTATCTATCAGGCTCCTACCCCGCCCGACAGGGTCTGTACTATCCGTAAGGTCGATCCCCGGTCATTCCCCCTTGGACCATATCCAGGCTCCCATAGAGGAAGGCGCCTCCTGCCCCGACCACCACTCTGGCGGCAAAGTGAGGTGCCCCTCTCCCAGTCCCTCAACACGAGAGGACGACTCCTGTTTCTTTTCTGGGACCCTACCAGAGACCAGAGCAGGTATCGCATCCATGAGGGCCGGTGTCCTGTCCTTGCAGCCCATGGCGATGCCGGATTCCCCCTGGGTGAGAGGCCACAAATCACCCCTGGTGGCCACCTCCCGACGGCGAGACCGCAGCCCTGGACCCGGCAGGCCTCTCCCAGTGCCTGTCATAGCAGCCAAGGTTCGCCCCACGACGGCTGCCACAGCCCCTCCCTGACGGCCACCTCCCCAGGATGCAGCAGTGGCTCACCCAGGGTGCCACCCTATCCACAACCAACCCCAGCCCTGGGCCTCCTCCGATCCTCTTCTAGAACCCTGACGATGACTAAGGGCAGGCGCCGCGCAACAAGCCTCCTGGTCCTCTTCGGCCCTAGCCCAGAGAGCTCGACCTCCGGGCGGGCTGCAGTGGCTAGGGAGCCGCCCTCTACACCACCCGCCTACTCCTCAAGGACTAGTGGCGACCTAACGGACCACCCGCCCCTGTACTAATCACCGGGCGGCCCACCTCCCATGCCTGGCCGACATCTGAAGCTCCCAGCGTAGTCTTTGCCATCCCGTGGGCTCTGTTCTCCTCTTCGCCAGAGTCATGAGTAATAGACTTTCTCCTAATGTACTTCCCTATTGCGGCCAGACCCCTCCCTTAGTGTTACTCCCTCCCCCTCGAGTCAGAGTAGCCGTTTCCCAAGTACTGACCAACCTTCCCCCCAGTGTGATCCCTCCCCCTGGTGTAGCATAGTGAACTCTATTACTTGTAATACTCCCAGACGGAGTGCTCGACATCCATCTTATACGGGCTGATTCCCCTACAGTGATGAGCCCTTCCCAGTGTCACCCCCACAGAACAACAGACATCAGTGTAATCCTCACCTGTGTGTCCTGTCTTCTCTCCCCGGACCCCAACCCCCATCCCCACGTGAACATACCCTCCCTAGACTCACTGCCCCTTCCTTTCCCCGCTCCTTTTTGGTGATCCAAGTAAGACATTATATATATCTGTCCTGTGTAGAGTGTGTATGACCTAAGGCTAGCTAAGGCCTCATCCATGTCATGCGAATATATTCCATTTGCTAGGGCCCCATACATGTCCCGTGCATACCTAAGCTAAGGGGTCAGGATATATACCTTCATACGTGTCATGCACCCCCCCTTTACCCCTGTCCCCGCGGGGCCTACCCTCCCTAGACTCATTAACCACCCCCCTTGGTGACCGACGTAGGACGTTGTATATCCTTGACCCATATAATGTGTATGTAGACTAAGGCTAGCTAGGGCATCGTCCATGTCACGCGGATATATTATATTAGCTAGGACCTCGTACATGTTACCCCGATACCTAGAGTTAAGGAGATGGATAATAATATATTGTCATACGTGGCACATTGGATATGTTGAACTGTGTTGTCTGTGTATATTGCACTTCACTTGCCTGACATAGCGGTGGAACATTAGCTGTGACACTGTGTGAATATAACCTCATGTCAGAAAGCTGTAACTCCGTGGAAAGGTCATACTTGCTAAGCTAGACAGAGAGCCATTGTTGTACATGCTATTTTCAGTCACTGTAACTCCTCTGTTTCGATCATAGAACGGTGTGTGTCTTTGTTTCTTGATAACATATCAATGTGCCTTTGACCTGTGGTGTTTGTGTTTTCCTTCCTTGCTGATACAGACTCGATCGGGAATAAAGAACCCAGAACAGCAACGTGTCTGGAACCGAGAACTCGGGACCCAGCGCATGCTGCATAACACTGGAGGCTAGCAGTGGTTCTTGACCCGACAGTGGAACAGTAAGGAACAGAAGAATTCGCAAACATGGCATCCAAACTACACGTACAGCTTCCTAAGTTCGACTCCAAACTTTACGACATACACACATACATGTCAATGATCAAAGCCATTCTAGACATAAGTTTCGAAAATGACAGAGAAAATAGCGGTCATGCTCCCCCACCTCGGCAAAATTGTATCAAGCATAGCAACTAAAATAGTCTCTGAATTAAAATGGGACCAATTTCAGCAAATCGTGACCCAGGCTGTCACTCCACATTAAGGAAAGTTGTCGCCTTTTCCCAGCTAGACGCACTTACATACGACAGGAATCTAGACGTCACCTTTATCCAGACGCGACATCTAGTCGCCACCACCTACCCAGAGGTGGATTTACAAACCCGGGACCAACATGTGTTTAATACCCTGTTACGCATACTCGCCAGTGTCATCAAGGAGCACTTCACCATTTACGGCCAGACTGGGTATATCGACAGGGACATTCAGTTGGTGAGGCACCTGCTTGCTGCCCGTACCGCTCCCCAACAAATAGGAGCAGTAAGCAGAGTTCCTACCTGCAAGCCGTCCCCCAACAAACCTCGGATGCCCGCCCCTAACCCTCTGCCCCAGGAACCGCCAGCCCTACCACGAGCCATCCCCACAAAAAAAACAAACAAACAAACACTCCCAGGGAGACGTCCAACCTCATCTCCATCAAACCCTGGGAGTTCATTGCATGCAGCCACTGCTGCCCCATACACGACATTAGAGAGCAACTGAAGCCGCCCGGCAGAGGGCTGCAAACCCGGGGTGCCGCAATGTGTCAGCCATTGAGGATGACCCAACGGACGAACCTCCCCCTCCCACTGACACTCCCAATGCCGAGGAAGCTGAAATAGGTGGCAAAGGGGAGAGCACCTCATTCCAACTGGATTTTTAGGGCCGCCCCTGCATTTCCCCATAGTGGCGGGGGCTACTTCACACAGATACTGCCCGCCAGTCTATGACAAGGTCAGGCTGAATGGGGTGAAGGTTCAACTCCTGGTTGATACGGGAGCAGCCAGGTCCTGCCAATATCATCATTTCTACTCTTGTCACACCAGAGCTTTCAGCCCTTTTCTCCCCACCTCTGCCCATTTCGTGGACGCGGGGGATGGCCCCCTGCCTATCCGTGGGGGGACACAGGCCCTCCGTGTCCAGACTCACCAACAAGCAACCACCCAACACCAGTTCATCATCTTTGATTCCACTTGCCGTGCCTATGACAGTTACTTGGGGTTGGATCTGTTGCAGAAACTCTAGGCCAACATTGACTGTCATGGAAGGCGGTTGCATTTCAACAAGGCACATGATCCGCCCCCTCAACCCCTATGCACGTGCCAAGCCACACTCTCCCCTCCCCCCTCCCCCCACCCCACCCCACCCCTTTCCCAACCACCCCACCCCCCACCTTCTCCGCTACGCTCTCCTCTGCCATCACCAATCCTCCCCATCATGAGGCCTGGCTCCCCTTGCACCACCCCGCTGGCATCCATATTGTATTCTCCCCAACCTCACCGACAGATGCCACTGCCTCACATCTCCTTTCCCCCACCTTCCTCCCCCCCCACCTCACCGCAGTCCATGTGGCCAACCTTTCCACCTCACCCCTCACCCTCCCCAAGGGTCTAGTAGTAGGTGAGATGGAGGAAGCTGAGCCCTGCACAACCCCCCTCCCCCCATCTCCCCAGACCAACCCCCACTCTCCAACCATCTCTCCCCGCAACAAACCAGCGACTCCTCCTGGACTTTCAGGACATCTTGTCAGGACCCACAGACATCGGCCACACCACCATCCTGTCCCACGAGACACACGATGGGCCCCCCCATCTGGCAACCTGCATGCCGGAAGAATCTTACACAATGGGCAGAAGAAAACTGGAAGGTCCAGAACATGTTAGATGCTGGCGTTGTATCTCCATTAATCAGCCCGTGGTCCTCTCTGGTCGTCCTCATCAAGAAGAAAGACGGGACACTACGGTTTTGCATGGATTACCATCGCCTAAACGATGTCACCACGAAGGACGCCACTCCCCTGCTGAGAATCGACGACTCCCTGGACTCCCTGTATGGGGCATCCTGGTTCTCCACCCTGGACCTACAGTCAGGATACTGGCAGGACCCTGTGCACATGGAAGATCGAGGAAAGACTGCCCTCTCCACCAGCAATGGGAAGCACTACGAATTAAATGTGCTCCCCTTTGGTTTTTGCAACGCCCTGGCTACGTTTTCCCGTCTAATGAAGTCAGTCCTTAGCGGCCTCACCTGGGAGATTTGCCTCGCCTATCTCGACGATGTCATCTTCTTCAGTAGGACCTGGGCCGACCACCTCCAATGCCCACGTCAGGACTTCTCCAGGATACGCCAGCCCGGACTCAAACTCCGCCCATCCAAATGTGTCCTGGTGCAGAGATCAGTTTCCTTCCTGGGGCACGTTATATCAAAGGAAGGCATCGCTCCCAACACAGAAACTCAAGGCTATAGCCGAACTCCCCATGCAGCAGAATGTGCACGAGATCCGTGAATTCATAGGCCTCGCCTCCTACTACCGGCTTTTTGTGAAAGGGTTCGCCACCATCATTAAGCCACTGCATGACCTCACAAAAAAAGGGGAACCATTCATCTGGACGGAAGATCACCTCCTAGCCTTCCAGACTCTCAAGGACAAACTCATCACGTCCCCCATAGTGGCATTTCTCAACTGCGCTCTATCGTTTCACTTATACACTGATGTCTCGCTGGTGGCCATCAGCGCTGTACTAGCCCAGGTACAGAATGGCAGGGAGCATGTCATCGCTTGTGCCAGCTGCACCCTCAACCAGGCGGAACGTAACTATGCGGCCACAAAACGGGAGTGCATCAGTATCGTCTGGGCCCACAAGTACTTCCGCACCCACCTGGTGGGGACCCACGTTACCATCATCACAGATCATCAGTCCCTACAGTGTGCCAATCTGATACCAAGAATGCACAGATGATCCTCTGGCGAGAGACCCTAGAAGGGTTCAACTTCGACATAGCCTACCGGCCAGGCAAACTCCACATGAACGCCGATGCACTCTCTAGTCTCCCTGTAAACACCATCCAGGCCGTGCCTACCCTCTTGCAGCACTGGCAGACCAAAGACCGCCCTGTTTGGATGCCCACCCACCTTTTTTCGAAGCTGCAACGGCATGGCGACCTGTTGTACACCCACTCCGACCACATAGCTCTCGACCCCGACGTCACCCTAGACACCCTCACCCACCTCCACGCCAACAATGGAATACACCTGGGTACAAAAAAATTGCTTCAGACTTTCAACAACACCTTCTGGGCCCCACACCCCTCCAAGCTTGCACAACAACTCATGCATGCATGCCAAGCATGCACTCTCGGAAAGGACACCACTCGCATGCCGGGCCCCACCGGCCACTTGGTGGCCAGCGAACTGTGGCAACTTCTAACAGTCAATGTCGTCAGCCCCCTTCCACCCAAATCAGGCTACCGCTACATCATCGCGTTTGTAGATACCTATTCTAGATTCCTGACAGCATGTCCAGTGAAAGAACATCATGCCCTCGCCGTTGCAGACGCCCTGATTCGCCACGTATTCCCATATTTCGGCATCCCCCAGGCCCTTCACTCTGATAATGCACTCGAATTCACCAGAAAAATTTGGACGGAGCTGTCTACCCTTTTTGGGTATAATATTTCCCACTCTTCCCCTTACTGGCCACAGGGAAACAGCATTTGCAAGCATAGCCACTGCACACTCCTCAACCAAGTGCACACCAGGATTCTAGCTACACAGAGCGATGATTGGCCAGCACATTTCAAAATAGTCCGATGGGGCATAAACCTGCCCACGTGAGGACGGCATCAAACCACACGAGCGGGCATTTGGAGAATCACCCCTACTTCACCCCCTCTGTCGCCACCTACAAACCCCTGCAAGCCCCACCTCCTCCGACCCCCTCCACTACCTCAAGGAGAAGCTCCAACACCTGCAAGACACACAAGACCTTGCCCCTGACACCTCACCCACTAACCCTTACAAACCTGGCGATCTCGTCATGGTTGCCACCCTACCCACCCCACACAAGCTCGCTCCCCATTATACTGGCCCCTACGAAATAGTGAACGTCCCCAACCCCCATCAAGTCACCGTCAGATATCATCACACCACCCGTACCTACAGAAATCGACACATGCGTTGCTCCCCCACGCCGAACACACCACCCCTTCAACTGCACCACCAGCCTACCCCATCTCCCGCCACCTCCCCCACACCGGAAAACTCCTATGCCTGCTACCTTTCCCCCTCCTTCTCCTCCACCAATCCCCCCACTCCGGCCACCACCCCACCATCACTCACACCCTGTCCCCCAGCCTCCTCCCTCCCCCTGACTTCTACCCCCACCCCACCCCCTCACGCCTCTCCCACCATCTCCTCACCTCATACATCTCCTCCACCCACCACCACCCCTCAACCCCCAAACTCCACCCCCGTGACCACTCACACCTCACCTCACCACCCCCCATCACCACAACCACAAATTGCGCCACCTCTGTGCCCTCCACCATCCCCACACCCACCCGCCACCCCGACTTCCACTCCCACCCCACCCCCTCGCACCCCTCCCATCACACCCTCGCCCTCTCCTGCCACCACAGCCCATCAGCCTCCAAACTCCACCTCCACCACAACCCGCTCCTCACCACACGCCTCCCTTCACCACAGCCACCCTCAGTGCCACCTCCCTGCCCCCCACTACCCACACGTCCATCCACCGCCCACCACTCCTCACCCACACCGATACTCACCACCACCCACACCCGATCGGGCCCCCTGTTTTGTCCACCTGCCCACCACGTCCAAACACCCTCCCTGCCCTCCATCCCCACCCCTAGCATTGCCCCTATCACCTTTAGACCACACCATTCCCCAGATAATATCCCAGTTTCCCGCCCCACTAAACCGATTTACTCGAGACGTCCTCATAAAAGCACAATAGCATCCTCTCTCTCTCCAGTCTCCAGCCTGATTTCACTCTGCACACCCCAGCACCACAACCGGCCATGAAGATCACAGCCATGTTCTGGACCCCACACCAAGGGCGGAGATGTCGCATCCAGGGCACCAACCAACTCCTTCAACTCCTTCGGCGCAACCCCGAGTCGTCATCCCTCGCCATCTATTACTACTCTGGCCTCCAGCCCAATGCACGAACCACCTACTGGGCAAACTTCCTCCGCCACCTCACCACCAACTCCAACACATTCCAACTCCAGTCACAGGGACGTGACTTTCACCCCCAACACGGTGGTGAAATACCCGCACTGCGGGGTGAGCCGGACACCACCACCCAGGAGGAGAGCATGGGGGGGCGATACCCACCTCACTAGGAGATGACAGGGAGGCTGGCTCATCTGTCATACCTTCCAGGTGAGAGCATCCTATGTCCCTTGCGCCCCGACTCCCCTCTTCTCCTCAGCCATACCACCCGACTGCGTGCAGAAAAAGCACACAACACTCCAGCGGAGGGAACGCTTGCCAGAATCAGGGTGGGACTTGTGTTAACAAGCTCTAAAGCAGAACCTCAGATGCCGAGTCCCCTGGATTGGCCTCCTTCTTGAAAGAGGACTCAGGAGGAGCCTCAAGGGCTGCTATCTCCATCAAGGAGCAGCGGGCAAGACATCACCATCCACCAGTGCTGTCTCCAGGGCAGGAGCCCCAGACCCAAAGGCTGGAGAATAGTTGCTGTTGGTGCTGTGCCCATAGCCAGGTGTATCCATCAGGCGCCTTCTCCCTGCCTCCAGAACCAGGGCTGGAGAACAGCCTTCTGTCAGAGCTGTGGCAGTAGCCGGGTGTATCCATCGGGCATCTTCTCCCTTCCCCCAGAAAAAAGGCCGGAGAGTAGTTGCTGTTGGCGCTGTGGCCATAGCCGGCCATATCCATTGGGTGCCTTCTCCCTTCCCCCAGAACCAGGGCCGGAGAACAGCCTCCGTCGGAGCTATGGCAGTAGCTGGGCATATCCATCAGGCGCCTTCTCCCTGCTGCAAGAACAATGGCTGGAGTTCAGCCTTCGTCATAGCTGTGGCAATAGCCGGGCATATCCATTGGGTGCCTACCCCCCGCCGCCAGGGTCTGTACTATCCATAAGGTCGACCCCTGGTCGTTACCCCTCGGACCATATCCAGGCTCCTGTAGAGGAAGGCGCCTCCCACCCTGACCATCACTCCGGAGGCAAAGTGAGGTGCCCCTCTCCCAGTCCCTCGACACGAGAGGGTGACTCCTGCTCCTTTTCAGGGACCCCACCAGAGACCAGAGCGGGTGTCACTTCCCCGACAGCCAGTGTCCTGTCCTTGCAGCCCACGGCGTTGCCGAACTCCTCCCAGGCGAGAAGCTGCAGCTCACCCCTGGCAGCCACCTCCCAATGGCAAGACCACAGCCCCGGGACCTGGCAGACCTCTCCCAGTACCTGTCATAGCAGCCGAGGTTCGCCCCACGACAGCGGAGGGAGCTCCTCCCTGACGGCCGCCTCCCCAGGATGCAGCAGCAGCTCATACAGGGCGCCACCCTCCCCATGCCCAACCCCAGCCCTGGGCCTCCCATGATCCTCTTCTAGAACCCCGACAACGATTAAGGATCGGTGATGTGCAGCGCGCCTCCTGGCCCTCTTCGGCCCTACCCCAGAAAGCCTGACCACCAGCCAGGCCGTAGCAACTAGGGAGCGGCCCCCTACACCACCCACCCACTCCTCGAGGACTAGTGGCGACCTCATGGACCACCCACCCCTGTACTACATGCCGGGTGGCCCACCTCCCACACCTCACCGACATTTTGAAGCTCCCGGTGTAGTCTTTGCCATCCCATGGGGTCTGTCCTCCCCTTCGCCAGAGTCGTGAATAATAGACTTTCTGCTAATGTACTTCCCTAGTGTGGCCAGACTCCTCCCTCAATGTTACTCCCTCCCCCTCGAGTCATTGCAGCCTTTTCCCAAGTACTGACCAACCTTCCCCCCAATGTGATGCCCTCCCCCTTGTGTACCATATTGAAGTCTATTACTCGTAATACTCCCAGGCAGAGTGCTCGACATATCCCTTATACAGGCTGATTCCCCTACAGTGATGAACCCTCCCCAGTGTCATCCCCACAGAACAACAGACATCAGTGTATTCCTGACCTGTGTGTCCTCTCTTCCCTCCTTGTACCCCAACCCCCATCCCCACGTGAACATACCCTCCCTAGACTCACTGCCCCTCCTTTTCCCCCCTCCTTTTTGGAGATCCGAGTAGACTGTAGCACCAGTCGAGCAGGGCACTCCCGAGGTGGATGGAAAGCTGATGACAGGGAGTGCTGGAGCTCCCGTTTCATCAGCCCTCAGGACTAGTTCCTGACCATCCCCCTTTGCTGAACTTTTTCAGTGACTCAGTTACATAGAGAGTAGGCCAGCATGCTCTCCAGTACAAATTTCTCTAACTATGTACACCAAACTACATGCACAGTACACACTACACTTCCTATTCAAAATTTAACTCAAATGGCGTCTCTTTACCAAGCCTCGGAGTCCCCAGGGTAGGGGGACCATAAATGCCCCCACCATCCGCCCCTCTCCCGGTGATGACTCGAGGTGCCTGGAACCACTGTCTGACTACTTCTTCATTTCTGCAACATTTGCGGCCTTTCCTCTAACTTTTGCTCTGTTGAGCACCACCTCTCCTCCTCTAAACCTCACCTTCTTTTTCTAACGGAGACTCAGCTGTCTGAGGCAACTGACAGCAAACCCTTTTATGTATCCTCCTACTTTCTCTATACTCATTTCAAACCCAAAGGTGGCTGTTGTGTATATATACGCAACGACTTATCTTGCTCTCGTGTTCCTGAACTCGATTCTTCTGAACTCTCTACACTCTGGCTTCGGCTTTCCTGTCATTCTCTGACTAAATATATCTGTGCTGTTTACTTATCCCCTAATTCTACTGACTATCAAAAATTCTTCGACTATCTTACTTCTACAATGGAACACATTCTATCCATTTTTCCTTTCTCTGAAATCTCCATTCTAGGAGATTTCAATGTTCACCACCACCTTTGGCTCTCCTCTCCTTTCACGGATCCACCTGGTGAACAAGCCTTCATCTTTTCTATCCTTAATGACTAGAGCAGCTTGTACAGCACCCTACCTGTATCCCTGACCGCCTTGGAGAGAGCTCCAACATACTTGACCTCTTCCTCACAACTAATCCTTCTGCTTACTCTGTTAATCTTTTCTCTCCATTGGTCTCCTCCGATCACAACCTTATTACCTTAACCTGACCTATCACTCCAGTACGGCCTGTGGACCCTCCAGGGAAACGTCGTCTGTGGCATTTTGGAGCCGCGGACTGGGAGGCCCTCAGGCAGTACTTCTTTGATTTTCCCTGGAATGATTATTGCTTCCATGGCCGGGAGCCATCTGAGTGTGCCTTGCGCATTACAGAGGTTATTCTCTCGGGCATGGAAGCATATATTCCTTTCTCATATCCTTTGACTAACGCAAGAAAGCCTTGGTTTAATCACGCTTGTTCTAATGCAGTCCGCAACAAGGAGAGGGCCTACAAAAGGTACCGGAGCCAACCCACCCCTGAATCACATCATCTTTACGTTTCTGCCCGGAATCGTGCTAAGTCTGTTCTTCGCACTACTAAAAATAATTTCATCCATACTAAATGCTCTCAACTCTCCAACTCGAATTCTTCCCGCTCCTTCTGGCACCTTGCCAAAAATCTTTCTAACAACTTTACCTCATCATCCTTCCCTCCTCTTTTCTACTCTGATGGTTCTGTACCTATTTCTTCCACTGATAAAGCAGATCTCTTCGCACAGACTTTCTCCTCCAATTCCACCTTAGACGATTCCGGTGCTGTACCTCCATCACTTACCCCCTCTGACTTCCTCATGGCTGACATTAAAATTTCTTCAGTTGATGTATTTTCTGCCATCACTGGCCTCAGTACTAACAAGACATATGGGCCTGATGGGGTCCCTCCTGTTGTTCTCAGAACTGTGCTTCTGTGCTTACACCCTGCCTAGGCAAACTCTTTCGCCTTTGTCCGTCAACTTGTACCTTTCCTACTTGCTGGAAGTTTGCTCTCATTCAGCCAGTCCCAAAGAAGGGTGACCACTCACAACCCTCCAACTATCGTCCAATTGCTTTAACGTCCTGTATTTCAAAAGTTTTCGAGTCAATTCTTAACAGAAAAATTTTAAGGCATCTTTCCTATCACAACCTTCTTTCCGATCGTCAGTACGGATTACGTCAGGGACGCTCCACTGGCGATCTTTTCGGCCGCCTTTCAGACTCCTGGTCATCCTCCTTTCGGGACTTTGGCGAAAGCTTTGCCATTGCACTTGACATCTCAAAGGCTTTCGATCGAGTCTGGCATAAGTCTTTAATTTCCAAACTGCCCTCCTACGGTTTCTATCCTTCTATCTGTGCCTTCATCACTAGCTTCCTTTCTGGTCGTTCTATAGCCGCTGTTGTAGACGGCCATCGTTCTTCTCCTAGATCTATCAACAGTGGTGTTCCTCAGGGCTCTGTTCTATCACCAACTCTCTTCCTTTTACTCATCAATGATCTTCTAAGCTGTACATCTAACCCTATCCACTCATACGCTGATGACTCCACCCTTCACCTTTCCATTCGGTTCCCGCAACGCCCATCTCAACAGTTACTTCAACAAACAAGGGATGAGGCTATGGCACACCTGATGTCTGACTTGGCTCGTATCTCTGACTGGGGTAAAAATAATATGGTTGTTTTTAATGCATCTAAGACTCAGTTCCTACACCTATCAACCCGACAAAATCTTCCACAGGTATACCCACTAATGTGTAATAATACTCAGCTTAATCCTGCATCATCCTTGAACATGCTTGGGGTTTTATTTACTCGGGACTTATCTTGGAAAGATCATATTACATCTCTTGTAAAATCTGCTTCCAAGAGATTGGGTGTGCTAAGCCGACTCCGCTCTTTCTTTACCCCGGCACAATTGTTGACTCTATACAGGGGTTTTATCCCCCTGTGTGGATTACAACTTTCATGTGTGGGGAAGCTCCCCACATACAGCTCTTCTCAATAGGATGGAGTCAAAGGTTTTTCGTCTCATTAACTCTCCTCCTCTTACTGACTCCCTTCAACCTCTGTCTCTTCGCCGCACTGTTGCATCTTTATCTCTTTTCTATCGCTACTTTAATGGTCACTGCTCCTCTGAACTGTCTGCTTGCATTCCTCCACCCCTTCGACGGGCGCGTAGCACCCGTCTGGCACCAAACTCTCATCCCTTTTCTGTCCAACTCTCTAATGCAAGAATTAACCGTTACTCCCAATCTTTCATTTATGCAACAGGTCAGCTCTGGAACTGTCTCCCTCTGTCTGTATTTCCTGCTGCCTATGATCTCCAGTCTTTCAAATGCAGTGTGTCCAGGCGTCTCAAAATGATCGGATCTTGAATTTGGCTCTCTATTTTATTTTGTTTTTCTCTTGGAGGGAACTGTTACTGCGGGCTCATGGCCTTTGGTTCCTTCTTCCTCGCATAAAAAAGAAAAAAAGAAAAAAAAGACACTATATATACCTGTCCTGTGTAGAGTGTGTATGTCCTAAGGCTAGCTAAGGCCTCATCCATGTCACGTGGATATATTCTATTACCTAGGCCCCCATACATGGTCCATGCATACCTAAGCTAAGGGGTCAGGATATATACCTTCATACGTGTCATGAACCCCCCCCCCTTTTACCCCCGTCCCCGCGGGGCCTACCCTCCCTAGACTCATTAACCACCCCCCTTGGTGACCGGTGTAGGACGTTATATATCCTCGACCCATATAACGTGTATGTAGACTAAGGCTAGCTAGGGCATCGTCCATGTGACGCGGATATATTATATTAGCTAGGACCTCGTACATGCTACCCCGATACCTAGAGTTAAGGAGCTGAATAATTATGTATTGTCATACGTGGCACATTGGATATGTTGAACTGTGTTTTCTGTGTATATTGCACTTCACTTGCCTGACATAGCGGTGGAACATTACCTGTGACACTGTGTGAATATAACCTCATATCAGAAAAGTGTAACTCCGTGGAAAAGTCATACTTGCTGAGCTAGACAGACAGCCATTGTTGTAAACGCTATTTTCAGTCGTTGTAACTCCTCTGTTTTGATCATAGAACGATGTGTGTATTTGTTTCTTGATAATATATCAGTGTGCCTTTGACCCGTGGTGTATGTGTTTTCCTTCCTTGCTGATACTGACCCGGTCGGGAATAAAGAACCCAGAACCATACCGTGTCTGGAACCGAGAAGTCGGGACCCAGAGCACGCTGAATAACAATGTATATATATACCCGTACTGCAGTACTATACCACAATCTTTAATCTTTTTATAATAATGGACGAAAAGTACAGAATTGGCTAGTTTATGACTGAATAATGCTAAAGCGCCTTAGATGCAAGATAAGATCATACGAAAAACAAATTTTATCTATCTATTGCCAGACGCCTTAATTCCGTACGGGGTGGCAACAAACAAATCGCCTCCACGTCGCCCTGTCCCTCGCCGTTTCATTGCCCTGCTCCCAACTCACACCCCTCTCTCTCATATACCTCTCCACTCCATCCCTCCATCTCAACCTCGGCCTCCCCCTCCCTCTCCCCCCCTCCACCTCACTCACATACACTCTCCTCATCAGTCTCTCACCCTCCATCCTCTCCACATGGCCAAACCACCTCAGTGCATTGCTCCTAACGCTTCCTATCACATCCACATCCACACCACAATGCTTCTTTATATCCTCATTTGTCAGCCTGTCTCTCCATGTGACTCCACAGGCTCCTCTTAAATAACTCATTTCCACTGCTCCCATTCTTGACTTGTGTCCTTCCAACAACGTCCAAGCTTCACTTCCATACGTTAGAGTTGGTATCACAATAACTTTTTCACTTCCATGCTCACTTCCCTGTTTCTCGTCACTGCTTTCAAGGAACCAGCAACGTTTCTTCCTTGTTGTTCTCTTTCAAGTACTTCACCCCTCAAACTTCCATCCTTACTCATCACACTCGCCAAGTACTTAAACGTACTCATCATCTTCCATTTCCTCACCATCCAACCTCACTGTACATTCACTGACTTCACCTCTCCCAAAGACCAACACTTTACTCTTCCGTACATTCACCTTTAGATTCCGTTTCTTACACACTCTCCCAAACTCATCCACCAAGCCTTTCAGCTCCCCTTCGTCTTCACTTAACAACACAGTATCATCTGCAAACAACAGTACAGGGAGTTTCCAAACACTACCTAGAATGCGTGAGCTACAGCATAGTGCCCCCAGAAACTCCCCGACAGGTAACATGCGCGAGCTACACCATAGTGCCCCCGGAAATTCACCGACACCCCCATCTGGACCCCATGGATTAGCCACAGCCGAATCACAGGATGCAGTGCGACAATGGCACAAGTCAGCCCGGGCTGAGCGCCACTGTAGCACTCAGCCTCCTCACCATCACCCTAGCAGAAAGACAACACTGCCTTCGGGGAGAGGGACCACCAGATCAGATTAGGGTGGAGCTGTCTGTCCAGCTCCAAATAGCGCCCCTCAGGAGACGGCCAATAGCTGCTCCAGCCTTCCACAGGAGTGCACCCATAGCCGCTCCTAAGGTGCCTTCTCTTTAGGGACGGCTGATAGCCGCCTGCCCCTCGTAAGGGAATCGGTGTCTCACCAACCTGAGGGCCAATAGCTGCCCACCCCTCGTAAGGGAATCGGTGTCTCACCAACCTGAGGGCCAATAGCTGCCCACCCCTCGTAAGGGAATCGGTGTCTCACCAACCTGAGGGTAATCAGGAGACAGCCGATAGCCGCTCCCACCTTCGTCAGATGGTGTCCTTCCTGGGACGGCTGATAGCCGCCCAACGCCCCCTCCTGCACGAGACAGCCGATAGCCGCTCCTTCCTCCAGCAGAAGGAGATGGCAAGTGGCCGCTCCCGCCTTCGCCAGATGGCCGATAGCCGCTCCGAAGGTGCTGCCCCTGAGTCGGCCTATAGCCGCTCCCCCTCCCTCCTGCAGGAGACGGCCTGGGGCCGCTCCCACCTTCGTCAGATGCCTGATAGCTGCTCCAAAGGTGTCCAGAGGCACGCTGATTCCCCCACTCAGGCCACGGCCAATAGCTGGGCCTTGGCGTTTTATAGTCACGCTCTTGGGCAGCCACGGCCAATAGCCGGGCCCCACGGCCTGATAGAGGTGAGAGCAGTGTCACCGCCCCAGCGTGAGCCGAGTGTCTGGACCTCCAATGCAGAGAGGCCCTACAGCCTCCCCCGGCTTCTGCTTCTAATGCCTGGCCCTGGAGAAGACCCACCTTACGGACCCTAATTCAAGTTGGTGCCGCAGCCCCTCCCTGATGGCGCCCCTTGACTCTGGGACTGCAGTCCTAGGATGCTCCAGGCCCTCCCTCAGACGCCCGGGAGCGATCTCCCCATACCCCGATGGTGGAAGACCTCCACTTCCCGCCGAGACCTGAGCCAGAGATTCCTGGACCTGTTTGACCCCAGTCCTGAGGGCCACACCCCTGTTCCCAGCCCGGAGAATATGGGCCCCTTCGCCACCTGCACCCCCGGACGAGAGAGGACGCCTCTGCAAGTTGTCCCGTGCCCTCTCGGCACGCCCTCCCCTGGCGGTGTCCCTGTTCTGGCAGAGTTGTCGCCGGTGTGTCTCCCCGCCGCCCCCACCATATAAGTGACTTATGTTAAGTGTGATGCTGCCCCAAAATTTAGTGTAACAGTAATGCAGTGACTTAGTATATGTTGATTTCCAGGGCAAGTGTTCAGGAGAAGATAACAGGAGAATACGTGATATCACGGGGCGGATTAATAAGGACGAGTGCAGAGACTAAGTTCTGGTGAATCAGACTCATGAGTGACGCCCTTGTATAAAATCAGTAAGACTCCTAGCACGAGAGATTCTCCTTAGTAAAATATCCAAACGTCCCTTGCTACGAGGAAATAATGAAGAAAAAGTGTTAATAATATCCTCCCGCTCATATTACCATAAACATAATGAAACTCTCAGTGTCTTCTACCCTCCCTTAATAAATCTCCTCTCAGCAGTCAGTGCGTATGTGAGAACCTGGACTAGCAATATAATCAATTATCAAAATCCCCTTGCTATCAGAAAATACTAAGTCAGAATCCATAACATCAATTCCCTCCCAATATTACTATAACTTTGATCTGACCCTCCATGCGTCACCCCTCGCCCTCCCCCCCCCCCCCGTGTAAGACGACCTCCTGCTCTCCCACGTGCACCTGTGCACTAAACCTAGAGTGTTAGCATCAGTGTCTGTTAAGCTAGTATCCTGCGAGATACTAATTATCTAATTAAGGTTTTATTTCCTACCATATACTGTGTTGTATTATCTGCTGTTTTTGTCCTGTGTCTGACTGTGGTAATATACGTGTAAAGGTTATTGCCTGGAGTTTTTGTGTCCTACCTCTCTTTATTGCACTAAGCCCCGGTCTCGAAAGAGGACCCCGCTACACATTAGGTGTTCTAGGACCGAGGAGTCGGGCCTTTTTCACCTAGCATTACACTGGTGGCCAGCGGTGGTTCTTGACCCGGGCGTAAAAGAGAGGTAGTGAGAAAATATTTGGCATAATGGCAACAAAACCTCACATACAACTACCCAAGTTTGACCCCGAGCAGTACGATATACACACGTATTTGGCAATCATTAAACCCTTACTGGATATCGGCTTTGATGACGATCAGCAAAAAATTGCAGTCACACTTCCACTATTGGCCAAAGCAGTGGCGAACATAGCACCCAAAACGTCCTGGAGCTCACCTGTCAGAACTTTAGAAAGTTCGTTGTTCAGGCCATCACCCCATCATTAGGGAGAGTGGTGGCTCTATCCCAACTGGATAGCTTCTCATTTGACGGGGATTTAAATAATACCCTGATACAAGCAAGATGCCTAGTTACTGCTGCCTACCCGGAGGCAGACGAGGAAACCAGGGATCAGCACACGTTCGACACTCTTCTCAGAGTGCTTCAGAGTGTTGTCAAACAACACTTTACTATTCATGACCCAACTGGAGACATGGATAGAGATGTCGAGCGCATACGGCGCCTCTTGACTGCCTGCCCTACTCCCCAGCAAATTAATGTGGTGAAGAGTTTTCCCACTCAACCCCCGGCTCCCCCGACCATGCCACGTCCGCCCCTGCCTCACACCAACCCCACCCCGGCACCCAGCCCGCCTAGGGCACACCCCTCCTGCCGGCGTTCCGCCCCTCAGGAAAATCCGAATCTGATTCTAGTGAATCCATAGGAATTTACAGCCTGTAGCTCCCAATGTCCCCTACATGACATACAGGACCAGCTTAAGGCTGCCTGCCACAGGCCCACGGCCCCGGGTTCACGTAAGGTGTCCTCTCTGAAGGACAAGGCCCCAGAAGATGAACTGGCACTCATGGAGGAGCCACATCCTGGGGAACAGGAGCAGGAACAGGAAAATGAAAGCCCCAGACAGCTGGATTTTTAGGCACGCCTCCGCACCAACCCACGGTGGCGGGAGCCATTACTCCTAAGTATCGTCCCCCAGTGTACCACAAGATGAAATTGAATGGAGTGAAGGCCAGACTGTTAGTCGATACGGGAGAAGCCAGGTCCTGCCTTTACAGCCACTATTTCTCCCACCACAAATCGACCTTTGGCCCACTCTGCCCCACTGCCACTCACCTTGCGGATGCGGGGGATGGCCCCCTACCCATCCGTGGGAAGACACGGGTCCTACGGGTCGACACCCACCAGCCGGTGTCAACCCGACATCAATTCATTATTTTCGACTCCTCCTGCCGGAGCTACGACGGGTATTTAGGACTGGACCTACTCCAGAAACTTGTAGCTACAATAGACTGCCGCTATCAGCAGCTCCAGTTACGTGCCCCACCCAACCCCACCCAGGCAGTTTGCAACCGTATGCCACGGCCGCAGCCGGAAGATTCGCCCCCTTCCCCCCTCCCGTACTCCCCTCCCCCTTTCCTCCTCCCGTACCCCCCTCACCACCCCTCCTCCCTCTTTCCCTGCCACCACCTCCGCCAAGTCTTCACTAGGATTCACCAGGCAGGCCTCAAGCTCCTTCCCTCTAAGTGTGTCCTGGCTGTCAGGACTGTCTCGTTCCTGGGACACATTATTTCCCAGGCAGGAATCTCCCCAGACCCCGACTAGCTCCGCGCCATAGCGGATATATCGCCACCACAGGACGTCCACAGCGTCCGTGCCTTCCTAGGACTAACGTTCTATTACCGTCGCTTCATGACGATCTGACCAAGAAGGGGGAGCCATTCCTCTGGACAGAAGAGAGGCGAGCTGCTTTTCAACAACTCAATGAAAAGCTCGTCTCTGCCCCCATCGTAGCCTTTCCCGATTATGTCCTTCCCTTTCGCCTCTACACCAATGTTTCCCTAACCACCATAGGCGCTGTACTAGCCCAGGTACAAGCTGGTCGGGAGCATATCATCGCCTGCACCAGCCGCACCTTGAATCAAGCCGAGAGGAATTATGTCGCGACCAAGCGGGAATGACTCGGCAAAGCATGGGCCCTCCAACATTTCAGGGCTTACCTTTCTGGGACCCATGTCACGATCATCACGGACCACCAGTCACTCCAGTGGTTACGCCAATCTGATTCTCACAACGCCCAACTCGTCAGGTGGCATGAAACCCTGGAAGAATTCCATAGCGAGATCTCCTACAGGCCCGGAAAACTCCACACTAACGCAGATGCCCTCTCCTGCCTCCCCATCCACGTGGTACAATCAGACACGGACCTCCTGCAACAATGGCACCGCAAGGAGTGACCCCCCTGGGTCCCCTCCCACCTGTTCAGCAAACTATGCTGGCAGGGTGACCACCTCCTAACCCTGTCCGGGCATATCCTCCTGACCCCTGATGCGGCGCATGACACCCTGCGCCACCTTCATGCCCATGACGGCATTCACCTGGGCAGCAAGAAACTATTGCAGGTGATCAACGACATCTACTGGGCACCAAACCCTTCCACCCTCACCAAGGAAATCATTCAAAGTTGCTGCGCCTGTGCACTGGGGAAAGATATCACCCGGACCGCAGGACCCTCGGGCCACATCATTGCCCACAAGCCCTGGCAACTCCTGGCGATAGATGTAGTAGGCCCCCTCCCTCCAAAATCTGGATATAAATACAGTATGTGATCACCTTCGTGGACACGTATTCAAAATTTGCAGTAGCCCGCCCAGCCAAAGAGCATCATGCCATCGTCGTTGACAACGCCCTTTTCAGACACATGTTCCCTTATTTCGGCATCCCCCAGGCCATTCATTCTGACAATGCCCCTGAATTCTTAGAACCACCACCACCTGCTCAGGCCGCCTCTCACGCCCACCTGCCCGATACACCCATTCTCCTACGCCGCCCAGCTCCCCACAACTTCACACTGTCATGCTACACCAAGGACAAATCCCCACCACCTACACTCCCCAGAGACCCTACACCGCATTACCACGACACAAAACCCGGCTCCTACCCTCAGTGTCCGGCATACAGCACCACACCACACCAGCAGCAACACGGAGCAAGATGAAAGTGCGACGGGCAGTATGGGCTCCTACCCTTGGCAGGAACCGCCAGCTCCATGGACCACGCCACCTACTGAACCTCCTCCGCTCCACCCCCACCACCTCCACGCTCTTCCTCACTTGCGACATGAGCGAGCAGAAAACCACCCCACTGCTGCCTGGCAGGCCCTTCTCCAGTACCTCCAACCTGTGTACGCCACCCATGACACTCACGTATATCACCTCCAGTCACGGGGACGTGACTTTTTCCAGGAGGAAGGTGGTAAAATTCGTGAGCTACAGCATAATGCCCCCAGAAACTCCCCGACAGGTAACATGTGCGAGCTACAGCATAGTGCCCCTGGAAACTCACCGACACCCCCACCCGGACCCCACGGAGTAGCCGCAGCCGAACCACAGGATGCAGTGTGACAACGGCACAAGTCAGCCTGGGCCGTGCGCCCCTATAGCACTCAGCCTTCTCACTGTCGCCCTAGCAGGAAGACAACACTACCTTCGGAGAGAGGGACCGCCAGATCAGATCGGGGTGGAGCTGTCTGTCCAGCTCCAAATAGCGCCCCTCAGGAGACGGCCAATAGCAGCTCCAACCTTCTACAGGAGTGCTCCCATAGCTGCTCCGAAGGTGCCTTCTCTTTAGGGACGGCCGATAGCTGCCCGCCCCTCATGAGGGAATCGGTATCTCACCGACCTGAGGGTAATCAGGAGACAGTAGATAGCCGCTCCCTCCTTCATCAGAAGGTTTCCTTCCTGGGACGGCTGACAGCTGCCCAACACCCCCTCCTGCAGGAGACGGCAGATAGCCGCTCCTCCCTCCAGCAGAAGGAGATGGCAAGTGGCCACTCCCACCTTCGTCAGACGGCCGATAGCCACTCCGAAGGTGCTGCCCCCAAGTCGGCCGATAGCTGCTCCTCCCTCCGGCAGAAGGAGACAGCAAGTGGCCGCTCCTGCCTTCGCCAGACGGCTGATAGCCACTGCGAAGGTGCTGCCCCCGAGTCAGCCTATAGCCGCTCCCCCTCCCTCCTGCAGGAGACGGCCTGGGGCCGCTCCCACCTTCGTCAGATGCCCGATAGCCGCTCCGAAGGTGTCCAGAGGCGCGCTGATTCCCCCACTGAGGCCACGGCCAATAGCCGAGCCTTGGCGCCTTATAGTTGCACTCTTGGGCAGCCACGGCCAATAGCCGGGCCCCAAAGCCAGAAAGAGCTGAGAGCAGTGTCACTGCCCCAGTGTGAGCAAAGTGTCCGGACCTCCAATGCAGAAGGACCCCAGAGAGGCCCTACAGCCTACCCCGGCCTCTGGTCCTTATGCCTGGCCCTGGAGAAGACCCACCTGACAGACCCTAATTCAGGTCGGTGCCACAGCCCCTCCCTGACGGCGCCCCTTGACTCTGGGGGCCGCAGTCCTAGGGTGCTCCAGGCCCTCTCCCAGACGCCCGGGCGTGATCTCCCAACGCCCCGATGGCAGAAGATCTCCACCTCCGGCTGAGACCTGAGCCAGAGATTCCTGGACCTGTTTGGCCCCAGTCCTGAGGGCCACACCCCTGTACCCAGCCCGGAGAATACGGGCCCCTTCGCCACCTGCAGCCCTGGACGAGAGAGGATGCCCCTGCGAGTCGTCCTGTGCCCTCTCGGCACGCCCTCCCCTGGCAGTGCCCCTGTTCCGGCAGAGTTGTCGCCGGTGTGTCTCCCCGTTGCCCCCACCATATAAGTGACTTATGTTAAATGTGATGCGCTCCCAAAATTTAGTGTAACAGTGATGCAGTGACTTACTATATGTTGATTTTCAGGGCAAGTGTTCAGGAGAAGATAACAGGAGAATACGTGATATCACGGGGCGGATTAATAAGAACGAGTGTACAGAGACTAAGTTCTGGTGAATCAGACTCACGAGTGATGCCCTTGTATAAAATCAGTAAGACTCCTAGCACGAGAGATTCTCCTTAGTAAAATATCCAAACGTCCCTTGCTACGAGGAAATAATGAAGAAAAAGTTTTAATAATATCCTCCCGCTCCTATTACCATAAACATAACGAAACTCTCAGTGTCTTCCACCCTTCCTTAACCCCTTAACCGCGGGGCGTCACTTTCGTGACGCTCAGCCACAATGGATCATACCGCAGGGCATCACTTTTGTGATTCTGTGTTATTTTGAATTATCCCAGGCTCTCAAGTGGTGGCTTGTATCATCTATCAGTACTGCCAATGTCCAACACTAGTCAGCACTCCAAATCTCATCTGTACTCCCATCCATTGTTGACATTTTAGCGATTTTACCCCCTTCGTGACTCCCCTCCCAACCTGCCCTCCATTACCCTGTCCTCTCACCTCCCACGCCGTGCTGCGCTACGCAAATTTCCCCCGGATTTTTCCACAGATTTCATCCATTGAAATAAGCCCTATGCCCTATACTTATACAAAATAATATATACCAAAAAAAAAATCAGGTAAGTGATAGTGTTATACACCAGGAATTGGCTAATTATCACCTGACAACACCTCACGTGCATTCATTCACTACATTACCATGGTAATTTTCCCTTTGAATTATGCCTTGTAATCGATGTCTGTAATAAAACTATATATCAGAAAGGAAGGGAGAAGCCTAAGTGACATTTACATTCACCTGAAACTACCTATTTTTTTATGTATTGCCGAGATTTTCTACCTATAAAAAATTAGCCTGTAAGTTAGCAGCAGTCAGCCTCAGTGTCACTGTCAATCCTTCCCTTCTCAGATAAGCCGCGGCATTTAGTTCCTTGTCCTCCGCTGTAGTGAAACCATGTCGCACTCATGCCCCGCCATTCCTGCCGCTTCTGTGCCCATTGCAAAGGGACCCGTGACCTCTACCCCTAAGAAAAGTAGTGAGGGAAGCAGGAAAGCCTTAGTGACTCTGCAGTGGCATGTGAACTTGCAGAATTGTCCATGGTGAGGATGGACAGTGATTTTGACGATTCGCGTGAATCGTGTGATGAGCCGGGTGAGGTTATCGTGCCAGAAACTGCTACAACGAGTGTTTCAGTGTCGGAAGTAGTCTCTAGCTCCAAGGGAAAGGAGCCTTTAGTGCAGCAAGGCAAGGAATTTGGGAAGGGAGTGAAAAGGCGGCGTGTTAGCCCCAGAACAATGCCCCCATGTGACCCACCCCGCCATGAGTCACGAGTGCATTCACCTCCCCGTTCCCCAAGCCCCACTTCACTCATTTCTTCATCATCGTCGGCTGAGTTATCTCCGGAGTCTTCGTCGTCGGAGTCACCACCAGCATCAACAGTGAAGGCAGGCCGTAGAGGAAGAGGTAAATCAAGGACGGTGAAAAGTAGTGTAGTTAGTAGGGTAAGGGCTGCTAGTGCTGTACGGCAACCCAGGGTCAGTGCGAGTGACCTTGAACGAGATAAATCTGCCTCACAGCCAACCTCCACCACCACCACCACCACCCGCCCTACACCGCCACGACAGGAAATCCTGGACGCCTTCGCATGGACGGAAGGGTCAGATTTTGTGCCTGAAAATTTAGTATTTGATGAGAGCTCCTCAGGAGTTCAGCCTGCCTTCACTATTGACGAAAATGCTGAGTGTGTGGACTACCTTTTGGCCTTCCTAGATGACGAAGCCATGCAGCACATATGTGATGAGACCAACAGGTATGAATCACAACGTGCTGCAAGTGGTACAGGTGCAGCCAAGATGCAACAGTGGTCCATGCTGGGAGTGCAGGAGCTGTATGTGTTCTTTGCCCTCATGCTTCTTATGCCACAATCCAAGAAGCATGAGTTAGAAGAATACTGGTCCATGGACCCCTTACTACCCTCACCCACCTTCAATAAGTACATGGCCAGAGATCGCTTCCGGAACATCATTGGAAACCTGCACTTTGCCGACAACGATTTACCTTCCCAAACCGACCCACTCTGGCAGATCTGGGAGATTCTGAGCAGAATGAAGGATAAGTTTATGTCATTCTTCCACCCCTTTCAGAAGGTTGTCATTGACGAATCCTTGGTTTTGTTCAGAGGACGTCTTCGGTTTGTTCAGTACATTCCAAGCAAACGCCATTGCTTTGGAATTAAATTCTTTGTACTGTGCGACTGTAAGACGGGGTACATCCTTGACTTCGTCATTCATTCAGCCAGCACTGTCGATCTGGATAAAACACACCCCCTTGGCTTCTCAGGCTGTGTAGTGAAAGTGCTCCTAGAAAAGTATTTTGGTGCGAATCATGTGCTGTATACAGACAACTACTATACAGCACCGAAACTTGCCAAATACCTTTCTGAGCACGGCATTGGCTCTTGCGGCACTGTCAAAAGTAATCGTGCCCACTTCCCCAAATTCATAGAGGCAGGAACCTCGCAGCGAGGAGACATGCACCTACCCAAGTCTGAGAAGATGCTGGCAATACGGTGGCATGACAAGAGGGTCGTGCACATGCTCACCACCGTATATAAGGGGGAGATGACAGACAGTGGGAAGGTCGACCGTAGGACAGGCGAACCTGTGATGAAACCTGATGCTGTGTTGGACTACAATATCAATATGCGGCTGGTGGACAAGTCCGACATGATGATTGGTGAGATCGACTGCCTCAGGAAGAATACTAGTTGCTACAGGAAAGTTTTTCTGCATCTCATAGATATGACGATGCTGAACGCCTTCATCCTGTACAAGATGAAGGTCAAGCCACCCAAGTCCTTCTCCCTGAGGTTGTTCGCTAGGACTTGTGTCCAGCAGCTGCTGGAAAGATATGGTAGGGTGACAGCAGCAACTCCAAGGCGCCATCCAGTAACACTTCCCGACCGACTTGAGCAGAGGGCGTATATGGATCGGCACAGACTTGAGCTTATGCCTGCCACAGGGAAAAGGAAGGCTGCGATTCGCAGGTGTCAGGTGTGTGCACATACCACCTGCCGCACACCTGAGCACAAACGCACCTCTTGGCAGTGCGCTGAGTGCCAGGTTCCCCTCTGTGTTACCTGCTTCTTCGATTACCACAGCCAGAAGCAGTTCTAACAGTGCAAGTGTGAAAGTAGAATAATTTGGAAATAATGTGTAAATAATGAGTAAATAGCAAGTGAAAGCAATGGATGTTCAGTACATATGATTGAACAGTGTATTATAGTTTTATCTTACTGAAAGTGACAGTGAATAACATAGTGTAAGTAAAATAGAAGGGTAAATATTGAAAATAGAATAGAAAATGTAAATAGTAATGTAAGTAATTAGTAATATAAGAATATGAGTACAAATAATTTATGTTATAACAGTGAAATTGAATCCGTGGCTCTCTACGTATTTTACTGAAGGAAAAATTGAGTGACTTCAGTGACAATAAACTAATACAACTGAAGGAAACTTATGGAGAAAGACTCCAGATATATATAAGTGTGATATAGTAACAGAAATATAAAGTGTGAGGGGTTATATGAATAATAAATGACAGAGTACCAAGAGCGAACTAGCGCAAGTGCGACGATCAGACGCGAACGTAATTTCCATTGCTTTCACAGTGGGTTTTTTTGGGAGTATGGATCCCAAACTACTTGAAAATCATAGAGTAGTGTTTATAGCGTTTATATCTGGCTGTGGTAATCATATTACGGGTTGTCGGGAAGTGTAAAGTTGAGACTTCGTTACCCAACTTCAGAGGTCTCCACAAGTCCTACGGTAACAGATGAAAGCTCAACAACATTCCAGGAGAAAGCTGAAGGCATGTGCCATAAGCATATTTAATTTTAATATTCTAGGACTAATAACTGATTTTTGGCAAATATTTTTTGAGAGTCTGTCGGAGCACGAATAACCCCGCGGGACACGCAAAACATTGGTAAACATGCCTGTGGTGTAGGGGTTAATAAATCTCCTCTCAGCAGTCAGTGCGTATGTGAGAACCTGGACTAGCAATATAATCAATTATCAAAATCCCCTTGCTATCAGAAAATACTAAGTCAGAATCCATAACATCAATTCCCTCCCAATATTACTACAACTTTGATCTGTCCCTCTGCTCGTCACCCCTCGCCCTCCCCCCCCCCCCCGTGTAAGACGACCTCCTGCTCTCCCACGCACACCGCGACCCTGTGTTCCAAGTACACCTGTACACTAAACCTAGAGTGTTAGCATCAGTGTCTGTTAAGCTAGTATCCCGCGAGATACTAATTATCTAGTTAAGGTTTTATTTCCTACCATATACTGTGTTGTATTATCTGCTGTTTTTGTCCTGTGTCTGACTGTGGTAATATACGTGTAAAGGTTATTGCCTGGAGTTTTTGTGTCCTACCCCTCTTTATTGCACTAAGCCCCGGTCTCGAAAGAGGACCCCGCTACACGTTAGGTGTTCTAGGACCGAGGAGTCGGGCCTTTTTCACCTAGCATTACACTACCCTCTCTACAGTGCAATAATGAAAACTGATCCAATAATTGTGAACAGTTACCATTTACTTTATCGTTATAACAGCACTAAGTGGGGAAAAAAAAAAAAAAAAAAGTAAGAGTGGCTGAACAAGAGAAGGCAGGACCGACATTTTAGTTAGCTGCAAGTGCATCAGCCAAGTTGGCAAAACTTACCAGCTGACGAAAACAACTAAGGCCTCTCTCTCTCTCTCTCTCTCTCTCTCTCTCTCGTCATTACAGAGTTTAATGGTATATTAAATTTTTCGAGAAAAAGTGATGAAATCTGAAATTCCTGACTTTGGGAGAATTTTTAAAATCCCTCCCGTACGAAGATTTCAACACCTGAATGCAGGACACGTCCGGGAAAATCCAGACGTATGGCAACCACTGAGCTCTATAGTATGGAGGGGCTATCAAATGGGTATCACCACGTAGTTTGTGTAACCGCCGCCAGGGGCCCAGGGCGGCGCTGATGTTTATGAACACCACCGACGCCCACGTCTTTTGACATCAGCCGATGAATTATGAAAATATAGTGCCATGACCAACTGCTTAGCTAATATAAGCAACAGCGAAACAGAATCAGCAAGCTAAATAAAATGCTGGGTATAGTCATCGAGGGCATCACATCCCCAGGAGGAGCCTGCAGAGGGGCAAACAGAGCACGACCTGACTCCGGGCGACAGGGATGTAAGTCCGCCCGGGCCACGAGCCCCTATGACCCAGAACTCACCCGCTGCCACTATAGCAGGAAACGGAAACTACCTTGCGGGCGAGCTGACCCTCGACAGGATCGGGGTGGAGCTACTTCCTCAGCTCCAAGCATCACCCAAGCGACAGCCAGCCGCACCCTTTGTGAGATGGACAGTAGTTGCTCTGCCCTTCGGGAGACAGTCAGTAGCCACTCTCCCCTAAGAGCCACGGCCTGTAGCCGGGCTCAGGTGATGGCCGGTGGCCACGCCCTTAAAAGGCCACAGTCTGTAGCCGGGCCACACGGCAGGAGACAGCTGGTAGGTGGTTCAACATCAGGTGCTGCTATACCCCCCTACAGGAACCAGCAACGGCCGGTAGCCACGCTGGGGAGAGAAGGGTACATCCCCTCTCCTCCTGTAGTTGCCTCAGAGGATACGACACAGGTGATGGCAGGTAGCCGCACCCATCGGCAGGAGACAGCCTGTAGCTGCTCCTCGTCGGCATGTCATCCTCCACACGGGACTTTGGCAACAGCCGGTAGCCATGCTGACAGGCAAGTGATGGCTGGTAGCCACACTTCGCCTGCACCCCCGTCAGGGAGTCATGCCCAGGTGACAGCCAGTAGCCGCGCCTTCGACGAAGGGACACCCAGCATCCGCCCTCGTTTCATTGCCCACAGGAACCCAGCAATGGCCGGTAGCACTGCAGGGGAGGAGCACCAAAGCCCCTCGCCCCCTGTGGCTTCATTACAAGAGGGCGTTCTCCCATCAGACCTGCAGATAGGCGGCGGCGCAGACGACCCTGCTGTCCACCATGAGCGAGGCAACCTTCAGGAGGAAGATTTCAGCCCCAAGGGCCCATGGAGAGGCCCTGTGCTATCCCCAGGGTTATTCTCTGCCCAGCCGGCTCTGGAGGGACCCCACCTGATGGACTCCGACGGAGGCTGACACTGCAGCCCACTCCTGACAGCGTCCCCGACAACAGGAGACCACAGTCATTGGGCCCCCGAGGCCGCCCTCGGGACCCCCAGGCGAGATCTCTCCCCACTGAGATACAGGAGACACTCATCCTGTCAGGGGCCTGAATGAGCGCTTTAGGAAGCTCTTCATCCCCAGTCCCGAGGCCCGGACTCCAGTTCCCAGCCCCGTCAGTGTGGGGCCCTTCGCCACACGCAGCCCCGGACAAGAGAGAGACGCCCCTGCGAGTGATCCCATGGCCGCAGGACACAGAGGACCCTGGCAAAGCTCAGTCATCAGGAGCTGGGCTGTGAGTTCTCCCACTGCCCTCTGCCAATGCCGCCACCCTACCCAGTCCCAACAGTGAGTGATAGTGGAAGTGCAGTGACAGTAAAACAGTGACATAGATACAGGGCAGTGTGTTAAGGTGTTAGAGGGAAATTAAGTCAAAGATCTGCCAGTGATATAGTGATGGAAGTATAGACCAAAAGTGAAACAGTGACAGAGGGACAAAGCCGAGCAGTGATTACAGTGACCTCAGCAAATGTGTACTTCGGCTCTAGTAATATAGTTCTTTCGCGACATAAGACCTAAAACCTAGCCACCCATTCTAGAAACAGTGTAGATTGTTATGCGAGGTGTTTTTAGTCCGACCTCTCGTCCTAAAAACGCCCGCAACTGAGTGGGGTCCTCTTTCCAGACCGAAAATAAAGCACCAACAGAGGAACAGGGCATAAAAACTCGGCAGTACACCTTAACACATCTATTGTATTAGTTCAGTACACCTTGCAATATAAGACAGAGAGACACTGGATATGGCATGAACAGGAAGACAGAGCGGGTTTGCTAACACACTATGTACACAATACACACAAGGATGTCAAGGGCAGAATTCATATATATATACTGTAGATGTTGGTAATTACTAGAACATGGCATCAGTGTTATAAACAGTGAATAATTGTCATTTAGTGTTCTGGACCAGATGCACAACATATGATCGGAACAAAGGGTCAGGTTGGCTTATATTTGCATACACTGGTTATAGCACACAGCACGGCACCAGGAATTGTCACTTAGTTGCGGCGACACTGTTATACTGGTTTTCTCGTTCTTTTGTCACTCTTTGAGTTTCTTTACATCCAGTCACTTTACTATATATGTTCACTGACCCTTGTTTGCTGCCTTGGTGTTCACGGAGATAGTGTATTACTTTATAATATTTCTCTCACTGTTTCACTGTCACTTTTATCACTGACTCTGGGGCTTAAACTTATGCATGACGTGCGAGGTGAGTTGAAGTCGCCACTAAAGCCAGGGTCCCTGGGCTAACAGAGGTGGCACCCAGGCGTGGGAGGGGGCCCTCCTGGGGAGTCCTGCAGGAGGCAGTGGACCACCCGCAGGGGCGTTGTCACTCGGGCTGACTTCGTCAGGGAGGTGCAGGGAGGCCCTTCCATCTGGGGGCCTCGACCTGATAGGTGGCCCTCATGTTGGGGCCTCGTCGGTGGAGTGCAGGGAGGCCCTCCAGTCTGGGAGCCTCAACCTGATAAGTGGCCCTCGGGGCTGGGGCCAAACAACTCCAGGAGCTGGGTCTGCTGCCTCTTACTCCTGGCGAAGGGCCGTGGGGGAGTGGGGCCTGGACGGCCCTGCTCTAGGGCCTGCTGACTGGCCCTGGAGGTCCGGATGCTGCGGTCGCCTGTAGGGCTGGGTACCATCAGGAGTGAGCTGCAGCACCTCTTCCTTGGGGCGTCCGTCAGGGGCCAGGGTTGTCCAGGGGTCGGCTGCAGGACTGGGACAGGACCACGCCACCACTCTAGGAATGGCAGCACCTCCAGGGAACCACACCTAGAGGGAGAGAGAGAAGGGCGTCCCATGCAGCCAAGAGGTAGTGGGCCGGCTGCGCAAGGGACCTTCCCCTCCTGGAGAACCCATGGAACTGCAGATGAAGGGCGTACGATGGCCTCTCCTTCCCCCACACTTACAATGGCTGTGTTGGCGGTTCCACAGCTCCTAAGGGCAGCAGCTGAAGGGTGTACAGTGACCGCTCCTTTCCCCACACGTACGATGGCCGTTGTGGCGGTGCTGCTCCCGAAGGAGGAAGAGGCAGATGAGGGGCGTACGATGGCCGCTCCCTCCCCGGTACGTATGATGGCCGTTACCTCGGCTCTGCCTGCCCGACAGGAAGTAACTGAAGGGCATACGGTGGCCGCTCCTTCCCCCACACGTACGATGGCCGTTGTGGCGGTATTACTCCCGTAGGAGGAGAAGAAAGTGGATGAGGGGCATACGATGGCCGCTCCCTCCCCGACACGTACGATGGCCGTGTTCACGGTTCCACTTCTCTTACCTTTGCCTGTCAGTGTGTGCTCAATAGCCACTCCACCGAGGCTGTCTCCAGATGGGTTTGTAACTGAAGGGCGTACGATGGCCGCTCCTTCCCCCACACGTACGATGGCTGTTGTGGCGGTGTTACAGGGGGAAACAACTGTGGGGCGTATGATGGCCGTTCCCTCCCCGGTACGTACGATGGCTGTATCCGCGGTGTTGTTTGGGACTGTTTCTGGAGCAGTCCCACCCCGAACCTGGTGAAGGCTGCCCCGCTCACAGGGTCGTCTCTTCTTCCTGCATGGTCGTTGTTGGGTCAGTTCCGTGGAAGAGGGTCTCAAGGTGGGGGCGCCCCTGCGCCCTTCTCGCTCCGGGTCAGTCTTACCCTGCCCTGGCCTGCCGTGGTGTCCTCCTGGGGTGGTGGTGGGGCTGGGAGTGGGGTAGGGGGTGGCAGGGTGGTTGGTCCGGTGGCGGCGGCGGTGTGTATTTTATAGATTTCCCTTAATGTGACAGTGACTAATTCTCCTGCCCAATATCATAAGTGCTGTTCATTATGCTATTCGCTTTGACCCAGAACTATTGTCCAAACAGTATCCTGCGTGGTACTACTACCCATGATCTCAGTACATGTCATATAATCGTCTAGATTCCTGTTTTGTGACGTCTGCCTGTTTCACATCTAGAATTGACCAATATACGTGTAAGGTTGTTGCCCTGAGTTTTTGTGCCCTGTGTCTCTCTTATTTTCCTAAGCTCCGGTCAAGAAAGGGAACCCAGCTGCACAATAGGCGTTCAAGGGACGGGAAGCCGGCCCTTAAACACCCAGCATAACATTAAAGACAATGATCCAATTGTGGAGGCGACGAGTGGTGGTGTTTCAATGTGGCGGCCAGTGTTACACGCTGGCTACGGAGATAGCCTCTCCATATTATAGAGCTCAGTGATGGCAACCCTAGCTCTAAAGTATGGAGGGGCAATTTCTGCAGCGAACGTGTGACTTTGGCCACCACATTGAAACACCTTCACTCTTCGCTTCCACCATGGTAATGAAATTGGATTACTGTTCTTAGGTTGCTGTTTCTGTTTCGCTGTTGCTTACATAAGCTGAACACTGGGCCATGGCGCTGTATTTTAGCTGCACAGCGGACCACGGCACTATATTTCCCGAATTCATCGGCTGATTTCATAAGGCGCGACCGTGGGTGTAGAGCATAAACATCATCAGAGCGGCACTGAACCCTTGGAGGCGGGCACACAAAGGACGCGGCGCTACCCATGAGAATGCCTCTCCATATAATAGAGCTCAGTGGGTGGAGCGCGATGGTTGCAGGTCTTATTCCCATATACTACGTATCTGTTTAGTCCATGTCAACGAATAACAAAACAGAACTGTCAAGTTACTTATAAACAATGCAAATGCCAAAAGGGCATTGTCACCATGAATGTAGGACGTAATTAAAAATTATAGTTAATACCTCAGAGACTTTACTTTTTACCTTTAAAATCTAATTTCCCTCCACGAACCAGTAATGGTAAATGCTACACAGTTGTGTGTGTGTGTGTGTGTGTGTGTGTGTGTGTTTGTGTGTGGTCTGTATATATATATATATATATATATATATATATATATATTTATATATATATATATATATATATATATATATATATATATATATATATATCAATCAATCAATCATTTCCTGTGGCACCCTCGGGGATGCATAGGGCCTCGATGAACTCACACCACCACATCCTATCTTGTGCTAACTCCTCAAGATCTCCCCAACGCTCATCTCCAGCTTCCCGTCTCATTGTCCTCACCCACGTCTCTTTTGGCCTTCCTCTACCTCTCCTACCAAGTGCCACCCACCCTGGTGTACCTCGTACTATTCCCTGTCTCCTATACACATGTCCTAGCCACTTCCATCGTGAGAACCTAACATATTCATCGACCGGCTGCACTCCCGTTATTTCTCTAATTCTACTATTTGGTATCCTTTCCCACCACTTAACTCCTAATATTCTTCTAAGTGCTTTGTTTTCAAACACCAAGAATTTATTTTCCATAGTCACTGTGCTGTACCAAGACTCGTGTCCATAAATTAAGATACTCCTAACCATTACCTTATAAAGTTTGATTTTTGTATGCACAGAAAAATTGTTATTATTCCAAATATTTTTAAGCATTCCCATTGCCTGATTAGCCTTCTTTAACCTTTCCTCGAATTCAAAGTTCAAAGAACCATCCTTGGCTAAATAAGTACCTAAATATTTAAACCTATCAACTTGCTTTACAACCATACCTCCAATTACACATTCCTGCGCATTTTCCATATTCATATTGATTATTTCATTTTTTCCACAATTAATAACCAAACCCACCTTGAGACCTTCACTCACCAAACAGTCCAACACTCTCTGCATCTCTTCTGGCCCATCACAAATCAAAACTATATCATCTGCATAATCTAAATCCAAAAGTTTCCTGTTCTCTCCCCAAAGTATACCTGCACCGGTTTCTGTTCCAACGCGTTTCATAATGTAATCAATGACCAATATAAATAGTAAAGGCGATAGAACACCACCTTGAATTACTCCGGACTTGACTTCAAACGAATCACTCAGACAACCATCAACCATCACTTTACAAAATGTGTCCTCATGCATGTTCAGAATGACCCTCACAAACTCCTCTGGTATTCCATAATGTCTCATGATCTTCCCCATAGTCTCTCTCGAAACACTATCAAAAGCCTTTTCAAAATCAACAAAACAAAGACTTAACGATACTCTCATTTCATTAACTTGCTGCATCAAATGCCTAACTATAAAGATCTGATCATTGCAACCACGTCCCTTTCTAAAACCAACCTGTTCATCCCTCAGAATACCCTCAACCACCGGCTCCAACCTATTTAACAACACTCTACTGAAAACTTTCAAAGCTATCGGTGACAAAGAGATTCCCCTCCAATTACCACATTCACTCAGGTCTCCCTTCTTCGGAACTTTAACAATTACACCATTCTTCCAAACTGATGGTAGTAGGTGAGACGGTAAATCAGATCACTGCGGTCACTGGGGAAGCTCATGTCATAGGCAAGGGGAAAGGATGCTGGTGGAAGGGCGCATCAGGTCACGGAGATTATTTCAGGATGATAAAGAAATGTGCTTTATCTTAAATAATTACTTCGTAACAGTATTTACCAGGGAAAAAATTTAGAACTGATCCCTCAGGCAACAGTTATTCACGATGATATTATGAACAATATTCTTAGTAAAATAACCATTAGTAAGGACGTGGTATTGAAAGAAATTAATAAGTTAAAGCTCCAAAAATCACCTGGTCCGAATGATATACAGTATATGCAAAAATCAGAAAGGAAACCAAGAAAGAATTATGCCAGTCACCTGCGACGTTGTTTAAAAAAGTAGACAAGTTACAGAGGCGTGGAAGACAGTGAACATAGTAGCCTTCCCATCTTTAAGTGGATGAAGGGAATAAATAAGGCAATATTATCGAGGAAGTTAAAGTAAGCATAAAAAATAGAACTAGAAGTAACGGTTTCAAGCTAGATAAATTCCGTTTTAGTAAGGAGATAGGTAGAAATTGGTTTGGCAGTTGAGTAGTAGATAGATGGAATAAGCTGCCCAGTGAAACTATTAGTTGCTTCCCCTTCCACTGACTGTTTCAAGCATAGGCTAGATAAGTATACGACATGCAAATGTTAGAGATTAAAAAAATCACCTAATAACCAGTAGTAGTTCATTCTTTTTCCTTATCAGGTTGCACTATGATAGTCTCTTATCTCCTTTTACACTTTACTATAAATGTCCACAACAGTTTTTCTATACTGCGTGGTGTTTCCCCCCCCCCCCCCGCTTCTCACTTTTTCCTTGCAGGATTCGACTGAAGGGCTACGTGGGCGGGGGAAGGAGGGGGCCTTCTTCTCTTCTATTTTTATCTTATTCTAGTACTTTAATTACTCTTGTAGGAACTGACCTGCATAGGCCAACTAGCCTGCTACAGTAATCTATGTACGCACGAGTCTTTACAGTATGTTAAAGGCCTAATTGTACAAAATATTAAAATTCAGGTAATGCATGAACCCTCTGTTATGCTAGGTGTTTTTAGGTCGACTTCTCGTCTTAAGAACACTAGCTACTGGGCGGGGTCCTCTTTCCAGACCGGAACTGGAACACACAACAAGAGGAACAGGGCATAAAAACTCGGCAGACCACCCTCACACATATATTGCCTCAATTTGATTTCCTTACAGTATACAACAATTATACAATACAGGTTATATGGACAATGTCAGGCTTTGGTATACAACAATTACTGCACACAGTATATACAAATGTAGTCACCGTCGGTCAGGACTGTTCATCAACAATAGCCTACACAGTGGTTGTATGCACAGTCTGAACGGTCTTTACCGTACAGTCCTAGTATATCACTCGTTAGTTCGACTTAGGCAATTCTCACTGTACATTAGAGGTGCCAATATGTTGAGTATGGACACTGTCAGCCTTCACTGTAACACAGGTATGAATAAGACATATAACACAGACACTGTCAGTCCCTGGTTCATATGGTGACACCGGGATTACACCACTGGGCTTCTTAGGCTACTGAAACCTGGGCTAATCATAAGTGGAGCCTGGGCGTGGGAGGCTGGTCGTCGGGCATGCCCTCCAGTAGTGGGCAGGGAACTACTGCAGGAGATAAGGTCATCTGGGTGTGGCTGCGGTCTGGTGTACAGGGAAGCCCTTTCCTGGTAAAGCCTTGACTTGGGAGGTGGACCCCGGGACTGGGGCTGAACAAAGCCAAAGATGATACTGTCGTTGCCAGCTCCTGGCGGAGGGTTGTTGGCGGGACGGGCTCAGGAGGTCTCGCCCCAGGATTCTGGGGACGTCCCTGGGTGGCTGGGGGCTGCAGTCACCACTGGGCCGGACCGCCATCAGGAGCTGCCTGCGGTGTCCCTTCTGGGTGGCATCCGTCAGCACCGGGCGTCGTCTAGGGGCAACTTGTAGGGTGTGGATTCCTTCTCCCAGGATAGGGCCCTGCCACCACTGCTCGAATGGTAGCTCCTCTGGGGAACTATACCTGTGAGGAGAGCAAGAGGGGCGTCCCGCTCGGCCTCTGGATAACAGGTGGGCCGAGCCAGAGACTTCCCCCGAAGGGGTAGTCCCAGAGACTGTGGATGAAGGGCATACAGGGGCCAACCCTTCCCCGATGCATACAGTGGCCGACGTTGCAGTTCCACAGGCTCTAGGGACAACAGCTGAGGGGCATACAGTGGCCGACCCTTCCCCGGTACGTACAGTGGCCTATTCTGCGGTGCTTTTCCCTGAGGAGGAGACAGATGAAGAGTGTACAGTGACCGACCCTTCCCCGACGCATACAGTGGCCAACGTCGTGGTTCTGCCTTTGCCTGGCTTGCCAGCTGACGTGTGTAAAGTGGCTGTCACATCCAACTCGGGACGTACAGTGGCCGCCACTGCAGGGCTGTTTCCAGGGGTGGCTGCAGCTGAAGGGCACACAGTGGCCGACCCTTCCCCGGTATGTACAGTGGCCGATACTGCAGTGCTGCAGGGGACAACAGCTGAAGGGAGTACAGTGGCCAACCCTTCCCTGGTACGCACAGTGGCTGATACCATGATGCTGCTTGGGACTGTATGTGGACAAGCCCCACCCTGATCCTGGTGAGTGTTGGTCCCGCTGTGATGTAGTGAGCCGCTACTGTTTAGTTGTCGTTGGCCATGTTGAGGGGAAGAAGGGCGTAGGGCCGTGGTACACCTGGGCCCGTCTTCCTTGGGCCTGGCGCTCTCTCTGCTTACCCCTCCTTGGTCTCCTTCTGGGATGGGTGTGGGGCCGTCCTAGGGTGGATGTCTCCGCGGGGGGGTGTATTTCACCACCGTCGGCGGGGAAGAAGTCACGTCCCCGTGGCTGGAGGTGGTATGTGTCCGAGGTGGAGGTCCGGTGTGTCGGTGTGAGGTGACAGAGGAGGGTGGTCCAGTGGTGTGTGATCTGGTCGGGTTCCTGGTGAGAGGCTTATGTGATATGGAGGGTGGAGGTGTGTGGTGTATGGTTGAGGGAACAGAGTAGCTGAGGTGTCCCACTTATCCTTTCACTGGGCCCTTGCACAGGGAACCACACGGTGCACCGTATCCTCATGTCTGGCAGTGGTGAGTGTTGGTGGTCTTCTGGCTGTATGCTAGTGAGAGGTGAGGTGGCCGGGGTTTTAAGGGGATAGGGTAGGTGTGAATCCTACCCCTGGGGAATTGGGCGGGTGGAAGTTTCCACTGCGCCTGGTGTAGGCTCAGCGTGATAGGGATCGTATTGGGGGTGGTTGGTGTAGTTGTTGGTGATTGGGGTGATGTTAGGGGTGTGGGTGAGAGTATAGCAGTGTATCTGGCTGGTGGGCTGGAGAGGCACTTGGATCTCGTTGTGGTGGTGGTGAGGACTGATGTTGGTGGTGAGGTGATGGAGTGACATAGCGATTTTGAGGTTCTGTTGTGGGTGGTTGTGTGCCGTGGTGGGGGGCTGCGTGGTGGGTTCGTGTTGGTGGGGCTGATGTGGTTGGTGGGAGCGAGATGTGGGCGTGTGGGTAGTGGTGGGTGATGCACGTGGTGCGCCAATTACACATGGGTGAAGGTTTGGTGGTGTAGGTGATGGCGAGTGGGAGGGGGTGGTGGGGTATGGTGCAGTGTGGCTGGGGGTTCTTGTAGGGGTAGTAGGTATTCAGGTAGGTGTAGGCGTAGTGTGGGGAAGTGGATGTGGTGGAGCATCGATGGTGGTGCAGGCGGGTTCCGAGGCATTTTCATGCGTGTCGGGTGGTAGTGGCTTGGCGGTGTGAGGTGAGATGTCAGGTGAGGTCGTTGATGAAGCATCGGGGTCCCGTGGGGGTGATGGGGGGCTGGAGGATTGCGAGGTGGGTGAGGGGGTGGTGGAAGGTGAGGCGGAGGAGGAGGGTGTGAAATAATAGTGGTATGAGTCAGAGGACATTGCTTGGAAAGTGAGGGACGGCAGTTTGACGTGATGGGGGTAGGGTGTGCGCGGCCTGGAGGTGTGTGGTTGGGTGTTGTGTGGAATGGTCGCACTTGATGGTTGCGATAGGTGCGTGTGTTGCTGTGGTGTTGTATAGTGACTTGGTAGGGGTTGGGAACGTTGATGACAGTGTAGGGTCCCTCGAACTGAGGTGAGATTTTATTTGGGACCAGCAGCCGTGTTACCACTACTGTATGTCCAGCTTTGTAGGGACTGGGTGTTGCTATGTCTGGTTGGAGATCCTGTTGCTGTTGTAGGTGGTGCAACCACCTTTTAGGGTAGTGGAGGGGGTCGGAGGTGGGGGGTGGGGAGGGGGTCTGAAGATGGTGTCTGAGGGGTAGGAGGAGGGGAGCTTCTCCAGACACCCGTTCATGTGGGGTGATCCCGTCATCTTTCAGGCAGATGTTCATGTCCCACTGTATTATTTTGACATGCACTGGCCAGTCTTTGTTGCTTATTTCTTGTATTCGTGATCGTATCTGGTTGAGAAGGGAATGATGGCTCCTCTCGCATACTCTGTTCCCTTGGGGCCAATAGAGAGAGGAGTGTGAGATCTGGTAGCCGAACAGGGCGGCTAGTTCTCCCTAGACTTTCCATGTAAATTCTGGGGCATTGTCCGAGTGTAGGGCCTGGGGAATTCCAAAGTATGGGAAGACATGGCAGACTAGTGCTTTGGCTATGGCCATTGTGTGGTGTTCTTTGGCAGGGCAGGGGATGAGGAATTTCGAGTAGACATCAACGAATGTTATGATATTTTTGTAACTGGCTTCGGGTGGTAGGGGCTCAACTACGTCAACAGACAGCAGTTGCCATGAATGTGTGGGAAGTGATTTTTCCCAATGGCCCAGGTGTGCAGGTGATGTCTTTTCCCAGTGAGCAGGCTCAGCAGGTTTGGATAAATTTTTTTGGCCAGGTTGGAGGGGCCGGATGTCCAATAGATGTCGTTAAAGACTTGCAGGAGTTCTTTGGTGCCGAGGTGGATGCCGTTATTGGAGTGGAGGTGGGTCATAGCGTCGTGGGCGGAGTCAGGGTCCAGGACTATATGTCTGTCCTGGGTAAACAGATGGTCAACGTGCTGGTAGAGCTTGGAAAATATCTGGGGTGGTATCCAGGGTGGTCATTCCCTGTCCTGCCATTTTTGCATAAGGTCAGGGGTAGCATGGATGGAGTTGATGGGGAGTAGTGACAAGGAGTCGGCTTTGGTGTATAGTTTCCCCAGTCTGTAGGGTATCTCGAAGTCAAATTCCTCCAGTGCCTCTCTCCATCTAATTAATTGGGCGTTGTTGGTGTTAGACTGACGTAGCCAGTGAAGGGATTGATGATCGTGATGTGGGTGCCTAAGATGTACGCTTAGAAATGTTCTAATGCCATATAGTGCTGAAGCATTCAAGTTTGGTGGCTGCGTAGTTTTTTTCAGCTTGGTTGAGAGTGCAGCTGGCTCAGGCAATGATATGTTCTCGCCCCTCTTGTACCTGGGCTAGCACGACACCAATTGCAACCAAAGACATGTCTGTGTACAGACGGACAGTGATTGGGGCGGTGATGTGTTTTGACTTCAGTGTGTTGAAGGCAGTGATTCGGGCTGTTAGGACTCCATACCATAATTACAAATCATAATAGATAAATAGATAAATAGGTAGATAGAGAGACAGATAGAAGCAGGAAATCAGATGATGAGAAGGTATTGTGTCTGCAAGAATCGAGCAATGCTAAACATGCTTACACACTCTTAACTCAAGGAATGCTTTATAGGCACACAACAGCGCCTCGTGACCATACACACACATACACACATACTCACACACAGGTTTCTAGAACTTTCCAACCACAGTGTAACACACGTGACACGACCCCTGCTACACCAGAATTTAGGAAGCAGAGCTCAAAAGGAGACAGGCCATAGAACCGGCAGGTAGTAGGGAGAACGAGCCTATACCTCATACCAATTAATCTGGCGAGGCATGTACGGCAACACTGTTCCTGTTGAGATTCTGATTGGCTGGAGGTGTTTCTTCGATTCCGTTGTTGCTAAAACTCATACTCTTTTTATTATCAGATGTGATACTGAGTTTGTCGACAGTACAATTGTCAAAAGCAATAAGAAATCCGTTATATACTTATCAATAATGAAATTTTCGTAGGAAGAGAGAGATATTGAGTCAACAAAGTATTATAACAGTCCAAGTCAAGGTCAGCATTCGAACAATTCCTTTAAATCTCCGACACTCCGAAATACAACAGAAAATTAAGGAAACCTGCTTAATCCAAGCGTTCGTATAACACACATTTAAATTGTAAGATAAGTCCGCACCCTTAAATCGTGCCACAACTCTGAATAATTAAAAATTCTAATGAAAAGATGAGTTCTGCGGGGAGGGAGGTTTGAAAAAATCGCGAAAAATCAATGTAGGCTAAAGGAGAACTATTTCATTATATATCCTCTATTATCACAGTACGGACTGATCTTAAAATTTAAATGTGTTATACCAACTCTTAGATTAAGCAGGTTTCCTTAATATACTGTTATATTACGGAGTGTCGGAGATATAAAGGAATTGTTCGAATGCTGACATTGACTTGGACTGTTATAATACTTTGTTGACTCAATATCTCTATCTTCCTACAAAAACTTTATTGTTGTTAGGTATCTAACGGATTTCTTATTGCTTTTGACGATTGTATTGTCGACAAACTCAGTATCACATCTGATAATAAAGAGAGTATCGGTTTAAGCAACAACGAAATCGAACAAACACCTCCAGCCAATCAGAATCTCGGCAGGAACAGTGTTGCCGTACATGCCTGGCCAGATTAATTAGTATGAGGTATAGCAACATGGGCGAGAGAGAGAGAGAGAGACAGGGAGGTAGCTCGCGGGACTCTACTTAACTTTCATTCGTGTGTGAGAGACTTTGTTAATATTTCCAAGACAAATAAAAATAGTCCCATACTCATCTTTACCTCTCCTATCATTGCATGACAAAAGGGAACCAAGATTATCTACTTACAAAGCAACTCACTTATAACAACCGCTCGTCCACAAGTTCAATATATATATAACCAATCCACAAAACTCCGCTAAAAGAAGTTACGAAGTTTTTTGTGAGATATGGCGGCAGCGAACATGAACCTCGTCTGCGAATCTACAGTGAATTCCTACAAAATATCAAGATTGATAACAAAAAAATACCTCACAACCAACAACTCACAACCAACTCCTGACAGTATTCTCTCCAACCAGCCCCCTCCGTCTCCCCGATCATCACGCTGATTTAGAGGTGAAGTGGTCACAGGACGCCTTGCCAGTAGTTTAACAAAGTACTGATACAAACAATCTTGCAATTTCTACGACGAACCAACGAACTACAACCATCTGCTATCAACTACAAGTAACAACTCTACGAGTCGTCTGTATAATCTTCTACACGCTCCTACAAGTAGCGGCAGTCTTCATCCCACAACGAGTAAATCACAGGAAAAAAGGACCGATAATGCATCAAGAAAAAAAACAAAACAAACAAACGAAGAGTGAGATACGACTCACAACTCACAACCACCAGACCTCACCCTCCTCTCTCTGCTACATCCACCCAATCTCCACCACTGACGCAGGAGTGAAGAGGTCAAGACAATGAAGCAAATACCAAGCCCATATTCACAACTCATCTTACTCACTCATCTTCACTCAAGTTACTCATCGCTACTCATTTACCCACCACAGCTACCAGTGTGGGAAGTCGACGTCACCATACGTGTGCTGATACGACGCCAAGCCGTGTGTCTGACACCCCACAACACGTCAATCAATCCGTGAAGAACAACGCTATCACCACAGGCAAAACCACTCACACCATTTCCACCACGGTAAAAATTAGTGAGTTACTTCATTTATACAATACACAGTGAGAGACAAAAAACTTCTGCACAAACATATAAAACGTGCTGTATATTTACAACTTAAATACATATACCTACTTCAATTATCTTCATAATTCAATCATTAAATACTTGCACCAACAACAAATATTCTACACTGTATATATTCATTCATTTGTTATAGCATTTATTTACTACCAACGAGTGTTACCATTTATACCTACATAAAATACGTGTTTCATACATACAACTATACATTATTACATCTACAAAGTGATAAAGAAAATATACCACAACAGTTACTCAGTGAGCGATTAAAAGAATTGTATTAAACACTTATTAATTAAAGCTACCTACTGGAAACAGATAAATTAATTTACAAGGAAAACCAGAAAAAAAAAAAAATGGCCAATACAAATGACGTTAACAAGAATGAACATCTTCAACACAATCGTGAAGACAATGATTTCCACACAGTGCTGACACATATATTGCCCACGATAGGTACAAGTGAACAACAAGTCAGTGTATATAGTTAATACTGTATATAGTGTATATATATTTTTTTTTATATAAAATAACCAAAAATGGGGCTATATAATATCATTTTCAGTAATATCTGTGCAATATAAACTAAACTTAAAAAAAGGGTCCCAAGGGAATTAACTAGCAATTATGCAACCATGAATAACACAGAAAAAGCGTAGACAAACGAAGAAAAACAAACTATAGAAAATCAATACATACAAAAAAAAAGAAAGAAAGAAAGAAATAGAGTAAGATCACATAACAAACAAATGAAAATAAGTGTAAGTGTTACTACAAATGCCAAAATACCACATAAACTACAAACAAAAAAGCAAATTGTTGTCTCCACAAGCTAGTGGCATGGCACATCATATCATCGACCGCAGCATGAGCGGATTCAATGTCAGGACTGCAATTATTACAATTATGTAACTACAAACGATATGTAACAATTATGTAACGACAAACGATTGCATTATGTTACACTTGCTACAATTATGCAACTACAAACAATATGTAACAATTATGTAACAGTTGCATTAACAAGATGTAACTTTTATGTAAGTTTAACTACAGTTATGTAACTACAAACAATATGTAAAATTATGTAACAGTTGCATTAACCAGATGTAACTTTTATGTAAGTTTAACTACAATTATGTAACTACAAACAATATGTAACAATTATGTAACAGTTGCATTAACCAGATGTAACTTTTATGTAACTTTAACTACAATTATAAGGCCAACACAATTATGTAACAGTTGCATTAACAAAATGTAACTACAATTATAAGGCCAACACAATTATGCATTACCACAATATTATGTAACAATTCATAAAATGTTACAATTATGTATTACTACAATGTAACAATTACTATACAATTATGTAACAGTTCACAGTTACATTAATGTATTACCACAATGTTACAGTATTATAAGTCATACAATTATACCACAATTCTGTATTACCAGAATCATCGTTCTTCCTACATGTCGAGTGGGGTTGGTGGAGGATTAGTGCCCCTCCCTGTAAAACAATTAACTCTAAGCCTTGGCCACCCCGTTTGGGATACATGGCGTCTGGCAATGAATGAAATGAAATCTTACAAGTTAGGTGAAATATTAGACATTACTAAAGGGATAACTCGTTTAATCTCACCCAGTTAGTAAATCAAGCAACCAGAATACCTGATATTCCTGACCATAATGCCCATCTCTTGGAATTTCTCTTGACAAATAATCCAGATCAATACAGGATAGAGGTACTGTCACCACTTGTATCCTCTGACCACAATCTCATCAAAGCCTCATTAGTTAACCCTCCTACACCTCCCCATTCCGAACCTGTCAGGGTGACCGATGGCACTTTGACAGGGCAGACTGGGATGGATTTAGAAATTATCTTACTGATGTTCCATGGCAGTCTTTCTTCTCGAGTGATCCCAATTCTACCCAGTCCCACATTTGCGACTTAATACTAGCTGGTATGGATTTATTCATACCAAGTCAACAATTCACTAAAAGATCAAACTCTCCAAAATGGTTTGATGGCAATTGTGCCAGAGCAACAGCTCAAAAGTCATTAGCATATAACTCTTACTTAAAATCAAAAACATCTGAATCACTCTCCCAATTTAAAATTGCTAGAAATCATGCAAAAGCTGTATTAAATCTATCTAAATCAAACTTTCTTCAAAAGCAAGCATCAAAACCACTTAACAACCCTAATGACAATAGAATATTCTGGTCAACTCTTAATTCTTTCAATAATGACTTTAACAAGTCATCTTCCATTCCCCCACTAAAATCTTCAGATGGCAATATTACAAATGACCCACGTGGGAAAGCAGATATCTTTGCTAGTACCTTTGCAAGTAACTCTACCATAGATGATACCAGCCAGAATGTCTCAGTACTGGAACTTGATTCTCCCGAAATTGCCCCACTTAAAATACAGACAAGATTCGTAAAATCCATCCTAGACAATTTACCTACCAACAAAGCTCCAGGCCCAGATGGAATTCCGCCAATTGTTTTGAAAAAGTGTTCCCCTGAACTTGCCTCTGTCCTAGCCAAATTATTCAGAATATGCATACGTACTTCTTTATTCCCAAATTCATGGAAAGAAGCCAATATCCACCCAGTTCCGAAGAAAGGAAGTTCGTCTGACCCCTCCAATTACAGACCAATAGCTGTCACATCTTCTCTTGGTAAGGTATTTGAAACTTTAATTAATAAGCATATTGTTAAACATCTTGAATCCAGCAACTTAATTAGTGATAGACAATACGGTTTTCGCCACGAAAGATCCACCATTGACATACTCAATCTCTTAACTCATACCATCCATCAATCAATTGATTTTTTTGGAGAAACTCATGCAGTAGCTCTTGATATCTCTAAAGCTTTCGACAGCAAGGGAGTTTGGACAGCAGGGAACAGTGCCATACACTGTTCCCTGCTGTCCAAACTCCCTTGCTATGGACTAACGTCTTTTGTTCCTTTGATTTCTTCTCATCTTAGTGACAGGAAAATAAGAGTAAAAGTAGATGATGTATATTCCAATTTCCACTCAACTAACGCCGGCGTGCCACGGGGATCAGTTCTGGCGCCAACCCTATTTCTGGTTCATATTAATGATCTCTTATCTGTCACTCACAATCCTGTTCACTCATATGCAGATGACTCAACACTACATAGTTCATTCACACTCAGACATCCATTTACAAAGTCTAATATTTCTACCTCTCAACTCAGTACAGCCATCTCCATAAATCAAGATCTAGCTACAATCAGTGAATGGGGACAAAACAACCTTGTCTCTTTTAATGCTAGTAAAACTAAATATATACAGTTTACTAATAGACAGATATTGCCAGATTCGTACGTTGCCTTCAGTGCTACTAATATTCCCATCTCCAAAAGTATTGAAATTCTTGGTGTCTCACTTAACAGTGCCCTCAGCTGGACCTCTCATGTCAGATCACTTGCTAAAACCGCCTCAAAGAAACTTGGATTATTGTACAGAGTCCGTAACTTCTTCGCCGATGAGCAGTTAGCTATAATTTATAAAAGTCATGTGCGCTCTCAGCTTGAATATTGCTCACCCTTGTGGAATGGTTGTGGAGAGGTTGCATTAAGACAACTAGACAAAATTCAGAATAAAGCTGTTAGAATCATTAACAACCCTGCCATTACATAATAAACTACCTCCCCTGCAAGTAAGAAGGAATGTTGCCTCACTTGCATTATTTTACAGATTTTTTTTGGCAAATGCTCAGACGACGTTGCGTCTCTCCATGCCTTCCCTCGTGCTACACGGGCATCTGGTAGCGCTCATGACTGGAATGTCACTCAACCATATCAGAATTCTTTCATTCCCCGAACTGCATCTCTCTGGAACTCGCTTCCCCAGAGTTGTTTTCCTCCAAATTTCAACCCACAACTGTTCAAGTCTAACTGTTACAGATATTTTATGAATAGAGGACATCAGTAATCTGGTATTTTATGAAGATAATTGAAGTAGGTATATGTATATAAGTGTAACTATACAGGACGTTTTATATGTTTGTGCAGAAGTTTTTTGTCTCTCACTGTGTATTGTATAAATGAAGTAACTCACTAATTTTTACCGTGGTGGAAATGGTGTGAGTGGTGTTGCCTGTGGTGATAGCCTTGTTCTTCACGGATTGATTGACGTGTTGTGGAGTGTCAGACACACGGCTTGGCGTCGTATCAGCACACGTATGGTGACGTCGACTTCCAACACTGGTAGCTGTGGTGAATAAATGAGTAGCGATGAGTAACTTGAGTGAAGATGAGTAAGATGAGTTGTGAATATGGGCTTGGTATTTGCTTCATTGTCTTGACCTCTTCACTCCTGCGTCAGCGGTGGACGTTGGGTGGATGTAGCAGAGAGAGGAGGGTGAGGTCTGGTGGTTGCGGGTTGTGAGTCGTATCTCACTCTTCGTTTGTTTGTTTTGTTTTTTCTATCTTGATGTATTATTCGTCCTTATTTCTTGTGATTTACTCGTTGTGGGATGAAGACTGCCGCTACTTGTAGGAGCGTGTAGAAGATTATACAGACGACTCGTAGAGTTATTACTTGTAGTTGATATCATATGGTTGTAGTTCGTTGGTACGCCGTAGAAATTGCAAGATTGTTTGTATCAGTACTTTGTTAAACTACTGGCAAGGCGTCCTGTGACCACTTCACCTCTAAATCAGCGTGATGATCGGGGAGACGGAGGGGTCTGGTTGGAGAGAATACTGTCAGGAGTTGGTTGTGAGAGGTATTTTTTTGTTTTCAATCTTGATATTTTGTAGGAATTCACTGTAGATTCGTAGACGAGGTTCATGTTCGCTGCCGCCATATCTCACAAAAAACTTCGTAACTTCTTGTAGTGGAGTCTTGTGGATTGGTTATATATATACTGAACTTGTGGACGAGCGGTTGTTATACATGAGTTGCTTTGTAAGTAGCTAATCTTGGTTCCCTTTTGTCATGGAATGACATGAGAGGTAAAGATGAGTATGGGACTATTTTTATTTGTCTTGGAAATATTAACAAAGTCTCTCACACACGAGTGAAGTTAAGTCGAGTCCCGCGAGCTACCTCCCTGTCTCGCTCTCTCTCTCTCTCTCTTTCTCTCTCTCTCTCACACTGTCTCTCTCCTCTCGCCCATGTTGCTAGGCTCGTTCTCCCTACTACCTGCCGGTTCTATGACCTGTCTCCCTTTGAGCTCTGCTTCCTAAATTCTGGTGTAGCAGGGGTCGTGTCACGTGTGTTACACTGTGGTGGGAAAGTTCTAGAGACCTGTGTGTGAGTATGTGTGTAGGTGTGTGTATGGTCACGAGGCGCTGTCATGTGCCTATAAAGCATTCCTTGAGTTAAGAGTGTGTAAGCATGTTTAGCATTGCTCGATTCTTGCAGACACAATACCTTCTCATCATCTGACTTCCTGCTTCTATCTGTCTCTCTATCTATCTATTTATCTATTTATCTATTATGATTTGTAATTATAATATGGAGTCCTAACACATGCTAGGCAACGCCGCTGAAGGTCCTCTGACAGCAATCATCATTGACATATGCTAATCTATTAGTACATAATATTGATTATAATATTGTATACATATAATATTCGTAGTAAATTGCAATGATCTAGTAATATTACATTTTAAACAAGTTGTATACATAATTGAACAAATGGAATGGTTGTTGTATGACATTTTGTAAGATGTGTATGTATAACAGACATACACATATAATTGTGCAATGGTAATACTGCTAGGTTATTTCATTACATATTGAGTTATCCCTTTAGTAATGTCTAATATTTCGCCTAACTTGTAAGATGATTTTGGTAATACAGAATTGTGGTATAATTGTATGACTTATGATATTGTAACATTGTGGTAATACATAATTGTAACTGTGAATTGTTACATAATCGTATAGTAATTGTTACATTATAAATACATAATTATAATATTTTATGAATTGTTACATAATATTGTGGTAATGCATAATTGTGTTGGCCTTATAATTGTAGTTACATTTTGTTAATGCAACTGTTACATAATTGTGTTGGCCTTATAATTGTAGTTAAAGTTACATAAAAGTTACATCTTATTAATGCAACTGTTACATAATTGTTACATATTGTTTGTAGTTACATAATTGTAGTTAAAGTTACATAAAAGTTAAATCTTGTTAATGCAACTGTTACATAATTGTTACATATTGTGTGTAGTTACATAATTGTAGTTAAAGTTACATAAAAGTTACATCTTCTTAATGCAACTGTTACATAATTGTTACATATTGTTTGTAGTAACATAATTGTAGTTAAAGTTACATAAAAGCTACATCTTGTTAATGCAACTGTTACATAATTGTTACATATTGTTTGTAGTTACATAATTGTAGTTAAACTTACATAAAAGTTACATCTTGTTAATGCAACTGTTACATAATTGTTACATATTGTTTGTAGTTGCATAATTGTAGCAAGTGTGACATAATGCAATCGTTTGTCGTTACATAATTGTTACATATCGTTTGTAGTTACATAATTGTAATAATTGCAGTCCTGACATTGAATCCGGTCATGCTGCGGTCGATGATATGATGTGCTAGGCCACTAGCTTGTGGAGACAACAATTTGCTTTTTTGTTTGCAGTTTATGTGGTATTTTGGCATTTGTAGTAACATTTACACTTATTTTCATTTGTTTGTTATGTGATCTTACTCTATTTTTTTTTTTTTTATGTATTGATTTTCTATACTTTGTTTTTCTTCGTTTGTCTACGCTTTTTCTGTGTTGTTCATGGTTGCATAATTGCTAGTTAATTCCCTTGGGACCCTTTTTTAAAGTTTAGTTTATATTGCACAGATATTACTGAAAATGATATTATATAGCCCCATATTTTGTTATTTTATATAAAAAATATATGTACACTATATAAAGTATTAACTATATACTCTGACTTGTTGTTCACTTGTACCTATCGTGGGCAATATATGTGTCAGCACTGTGTGGAAATCATTGTCTTCACGATTGTGTTGAAGATGTTCAATTCTTGCTAACGTCATGTGTTAGCCATTTTTTTTTTTTCTGGTTTTCCTTGTAACTTAATTTATCTGTTTCCACTAGGTAGTTTTAATTAATAAGTTTTTAATACAGTTCTTTTAATTGCTCACTGAGTAACTGTGATGGTATATTTTCTTTATCACACTGTAGATGTAATAATGTATAGCTGTATGTATGAAACACGTATTTTATGTAGGTATAAATGTTAACACTCGTTGGTAGTAAATAAATGCTATAATAAATGAATGAATATTTACAGTGTAGAATAGTTATTGTTGGTGCAAGTATTTAATGATTGAATTATGAAGATAATTGAAGTAGGTATATGTATATAAGTGTAACTATACAGGACGTTTTATATGTTTGTGCAGAAGTTTTTTGTCTCTCACTGTGTATTGTATAAATGAAGTAACTCACTAATTTTTACCGTGGTGGAAATGGTGTGAGTGGTGTTGCCTGTGGTGATAGCCTTGTTCTTCACGGATTGATTGACGTGTTGTGGAGTGTCAGACACACGGCTTGGCGTCGTATCAGCACACGTATGGTGACGTCGACTTCCAACACTGGTAGCTGTGGTGAATAAATGAGTAGCGATGAGTAATTTGAGTGAAGATGAGTAAGATGAGTTGTGAATATGGGCTTGGTATTTGCTTCATTGTCTTGACCTCTTCACTCCTGCGTCAGCGGTGGACGTTGGGTGGATGTAGCAGAGAGAGGAGGGTGAGGTCTGGTGGTTGCGGGTTGTGAGTCGTATCTCACTCTTCGTTTGTTTGTTTTGTTTTTTCTATCTTGATGTATTATTCGTCCTTATTTCTTGTGATTTACTCGTTGTGGGATGAAGACTGCCGCTACTTGTAGGAGCGTGTAGAAGATTATACAGACGACTCGTAGAGTTATTACTTGTAGTTGATATCATATGGTTGTAGTTCGTTGGTACGCCGTAGAAATTGCAAGATTGTTTGTATCAGTACTTTGTTAAACTACTGGCAAGGCGTCCTGTGACCACTTCACCTCTAAATCAGCGTGATGATCGGGGAGACGGAGGGGTCTGGTTGGAGAGAATACTGTCAGGAGTTGGTTGTGAGAGGTATTTTTTTGTTTTCAATCTTGATATTTTGTAGGAATTCACTGTAGATTCGTAGACGAGGTTCATGTTCGCTGCCGCCATATCTCACAAAAAACTTCGTAACTTCTTGTAGTGGAGTCTTGTGGATTGGTTATATATATACTGAACTTGTGGACGAGCGGTTGTTATACGTGAGTTGCTTTGTAAGTAGCTAATCTTGGTTCCCTTTTGTCATGCAATGACATGAGAGGTAAAGATGAGTATGGGACTATTTTTATTTGTCTTGGAAATATTAACAAAGTCTCTCACACACGAGTGAAGTTAAGTCGAGTCCCGCGAGCTACCTCCCTGTCTCGCTCTCTCTCTCTCTCTCTCTCACACACTGTCTCTCTCCTCTCGCCCATGTTGCTAGGCTCGTTCTCCCTACTACCTGCCGGTTCTATGGCCTGTCTCCCTTTGAGCTCTGCTTCCTAAATTCTGGTGTAGCAGGGGTCGTGTCACGTGTGTTACACTGTGGTGGGAAAGTTCTAGAGACCTGTGTGTGAGTATGTGTGTATGTGTGTGTATGGTCACGAGGCGCTGTCATGTGCCTATAAAGCATTCCTTGAGTTAAGAGTGTGTAAGCATGTTTAGCATTGCTCGATTCTTGCAGACACAATACCTTCTCATCATCTGACTTCCTGCTTCTATCTGTCTCTCTATCTATCTATTTATCTATTTATCTATTATGATTTGTAATTATAATATGGAGTCCTAACACATGCTAGGCAACGCCGCTGAAGGTCCTCTGACAGCAATCATCATTGACATATGCTAATCTATTAGTACATAATATTGATTATAATATTGTATACATATAATATTCGTATTAAATTGCAATGATCTAGTAATATTACATTTTAAACAAGTTGTATACATAATTGAACAAATGGAATGGTTGTTGTATGACATTTTGTAAGATGTGTATGTATAACAGACATACACATATAATTGTGCAATGGTAATACTGCTAGGTTATTTCATTACATATTGAGTTATCCCTTTAGTAATGTCTAATATTTCGCCTAACTTGTAAGATGATTTTGGTAATACAGAATTGTGGTATAATTGTATGACTTATGATATTGTAACATTGTGGTAATACATAATTGTAACTGTGAATTGTTACATAATCGTATAGTAATTGTTACATTGTAAATACATAATTATAATATTTTATGAATTGTTACATAATATTGTGGTAATGCATAATTGTGTTGGCCTTATAATTGTAGTTACATTTTGTTAATGCAACTGTTACATAATTGTGTTGGCCTTATAATTGTAGTTAAAGTTACATAAAAGTTACATCTTATTAATGCAACTGTTACATAATTGTTACAAATTGTTTGTAGTTACATAATTGTAGTTAAAGTTACATAAAAGTTAAATCTTGTTAATGCAACTGTTACATAATTGTTACATATTCTGTGTAGTTACATAATTGTAGTTAAAGTTACATAAAAGTTACATCTTCTTAATGCAACTGTTACATAATTGTTACATATTGTTTGTAGTAACATAATTGTAGTTAAAGTTACATAAAAGCTACATCTTGTTAATGCAACTGTTACATAATTGTTACATATTGTTTGTAGTTACATAATTGTAGTTAAACTTACATAAAAGTTACATCTTGTTAATGCAACTGTTACATAATTGTTACATATTGTTTGTAGTTGCATAATTGTAGCAAGTGTGACATAATGCAATCGTTTGTCGTTACATAATTGTTACATATCGTTTGTAGTTACATAATTGTAATAATTGCAGTCCTGACATTGAATCCGGTGATGCTGCGGTCGATGATATGATGTGCTAGGCCACTAGCTTGTGGAGACAACAATTTGCTTTTTTGTTTGCAGTTTATGTGGTATTTTGGCATTTGTAGTAACATTTACACTTATTTTCATTTGTTTGTTATGTGATCTTACTCTATTTTTTTTTTTTTTTTTATGTATTGATTTTCTATAGTTTGTTTTTCTTCGTTTGTCTACGCTTTTTCTGTGTTGTTCATGGTTGCATAATTGCTAGTTAATTCCCTTGGGACCCTTTTTTAAAGTTTAGTTTATATTGCACAGATATTACTGAAAATGATATTATATAGCCCCATATTTTGTTATTTTATATAAAAAATATATGTACACTATATAAAGTATTAACTATATACTCTGACTTGTTGTTCACTTGTACCTATCGTGGGCAATATATGTGTCAGCACTGTGTGGAAATCATTGTCTTCACGATTGTGTTGAAGATGTTCAATTCTTGCTAACGTCATGTGTTAGCCATTTTTTTTTTTTTCTGGTTTTCCTTGTAACTTAATTTATCTGTTTCCACTAGGTAGCTTTAATTAATAAGTGTTTAATACAGTTCTTTTAATCGCTCACTGAGTAACTGTGATGGTATATTTTCTTTATCACATTGTAGATGTAATAATGTATAGCTGTATGTATGAAACACGTATTTTATGTAGGTATAAATGTTAACACTCGTTGGTAGTAAATAAATGCTATAATAAATGAATGAATATTTACAGTGTAGAATATTTATTGTTGGTGCAAGTATTTAATGATTGAATTATGAAGATAATTGAAGTAGGTATATGTATATAAGTTGTAACTATACAGGACGTTTTATATGTTTGTGCAGAAGTTTTTTGTCTCTCACTGTGTATTGTATAAATGAAGTAACTCACTAATTTTTACCGTGGTGGAAATGGTGTGAGTGGTGTTGCCCGTGGTGATAGCGTTGTTCTTCACGGATTGATTGACGTGTTGTGGAGTCTCAGACACACGGCTTGCCGTCGTATCAGCACACGTATGGTGACGTCGACTTCCCACACTGGTAGCTGTGGTGAGTAAATGAGTAGCGATGAGTAACTTGAGTGAAGATGAGTAAGATGAGTTGTGAATATGGGCTTGGTATTTGCTTCATTGTCTTGACCTCTTCACTCCTGCGTCAGCGGTGGACGTTGGGTGGATGTAGCAGAGAGAGGAGGGTGAGGTCTGGTGGTTGCGGGTTGTGAGTCGTATCTCACTCTTCGTTTGTTTGTTTTGTTTTTTCTATCTTGATGTATTATTCGTCCTTCTTTCTTGTGATTTACTCGTTGTGGGATGAAGACTGCCGCTACTTGTAGGAGCGTGAAGAAGATTATAAAGACGACTCGTAGAGTTATTACTTGTAGTTGATAGCATATGGTTGTAGTTCGTTGGTACGCCGCAGAAATTGCAAGATTGTTGTATCAGTACTTTGTTAAACTACTGGCAAGGCGTCCTGTGACCACTTCACCTCTAAATCAGCGTGATGATCGGCTAGACGGAGGAGTCTGTTGGAGAGAATACTGTCAGGAGTTGGTTGTGAGTTGTTGGTTGTGAGAGGTACTTTTTTGTTTTCATTCTTGATATTTTGTAGGAATTCACTGTAGATTCGTAGACGAGGTTCATGTTCGCTGCCGCCATATCTCACAAAAAACTTCGTAACTTCTTGTAGTGGAGTTTTGTGGATTGGTTATATATATATTGAACTTGTGGACGAGCGGTTGTTATACGTGAGTTGCTTTGTAAGAAGCTAATCTTGGTTCCCTTTTGTCATGCAATGACATGAGAGGTAAAGATGAGTATGGGACTATTTTTATTTGTCTTGGAAATATTAACAAAGTCTCTCACACACGAGTGAAGTTAAGTCGAGTCCCGCGAGCTACCTACCTGTCTCTCTCTCTCTCTCTCTCTCTCTCTCGCCCATGTTGCTAGGCTCGTTCTCCCTACTACCTCCCGGTTCTATGGCCTGTCTCCTTTTGAGCTCTGCTTCCTAAATTCTGGTGAAGCAGGGGTCGTGTCACGTGTGTTACAGTGTAGTGGGAAAGTTCTAGAAACCTGTGTGTGAGTATGTGTGTATGTGTGTGTATGGTCACGAGGCGCTGTCATGTGCCTATAAAGCATTCCTTGAGTTAAGAGTGTGTAAGCATGTTTACCATTGCTCGATTTTTGCAGACACAATACCTTCTCATCATCTGACTTCCTTCTTCTATCTGTCTCTCTCTCTATCTATTTATATATTATGATTTGTAATTATAATATGGAGTCCTAACATATACTAGGCAACGCCGCTGAAGGTCCTCCGACAGCAATCATCATTGACATATGCTAATCTATTAGTACATAATATTGATTATAATATTGTATACATATAATATTCATAGTAAATTGCAATGATCTAGTAATATTACATATTAATCAAGTTGTATACATAATTGAACAAATGCAATGGTTGTTGTATGACATTTTGTAAGATGTGTATGTATAACAGACATACACATATAATTGTGCAATGGTAATACTGCTAGGTTATTTCATTACATATTGAGTTATCCCTTTAGTAATGTCTAATATTTCGCCTAACTTGTAAGATGATTCTGGTAATACAGAATTGTGGTATAATTGTATGACTTATGATATTGTAACATTGTGGTAATACATAATTGTAACTGTGAATTGTTACATAATCGTATAGTAATTGTTACATTGTAAATACATAATTGTAATATTTTATGAATTGTTACATAATATTGTGGTAATGCATAATTGTGTTGGCCTTATAATTGTAGTTACATTTTGTTAATGCAACTGTTACATAATTGTGTTGGCCTTATAATTGTAGTTAAAGTTACATAAAAGTTACATCTTATTAATGCAACTGTTACATAATTGTTACATATTGTTTGTAGTTACATAATTGTAGTTAAAGTTACATAAAAGTTAAATCTTGTTAATGCAACTGTTACATAATTGTTACATATTGTTTGTAGTTACATAATTGTAGTTAAAGTTACATAAATGTTACATCTAGTTAATGCAACTGTTACATAATTGTTACATATTGTTTGTAGTAACATAATTGTAGTTAAAGTTACATAAAAGTTACATCTTGTTAATGCAACTGTTACATAATTGTTACATATTGTTTGTAGTTACATAATTGTAGTTAAACTTACATAAAAGTTACATCTTGTTAATGCAACTGTTATATAATTGTTACATATTGTTTTTAGTTGCATAATTGTAGCAAGTGTAACATAATGCAATTGTTTGTCGTTACATAATTGTTACATATCGTTTGTAGTTACATAATTGTAATAATTGCAGTCCTGACATTGAATCCGGTCATGCTGCGGTCGATGATATGATGTGCTAGGCCACTAGCTTGTGGAGACAACAATTTGCTTTTTTGTTTGCAGTTTATGTGGTATTTTGGCATTTGTAGTAACCTTTACACTTATTTTCATTTGTTTGTTATGTGATCTTACTCTATTTCTTTTTTTTTTTTTTTTATGTATTGATTTTCTATAGTTTGTTTTTCTTCGTTTGTCTACGTTTTTTCTGTGTTGTTCATGGTTGCATAATTGCTAGTTAATTCCCTTGGGACCCTTTTTTAAAGTTTAGTTTATATTGCACAGATATTACTGAAAATGATATTGTATAGCCCCATATTTTGTTATTTTATATAAAAAATATATGTACACTATATAAAGTATTAACTATATACTCTGACTTGTTGTTCACTTGTACCTATCGTGGGCAATATATGTGTCAGCACTGTGTGGAAATCATTGTCTTCACGATTGTGTTGATGTTCAATTCTTGCTAACATCATGTGTTGGCCATTTTTTTTTTTCTGGCATTCCTTGTAACTTAATTTATCTGTTTCCACTAGGTAGCTTTAATTAATAAGTGTTTAATACAGTTCTTTTAATCGCTCACTGAGTAACTGTGATGGTATATTTTCTTTATCACATTGTAGATGTAATAATGTATAGCTGTATGTATGAAACACGTATTTTATGTAGGTATATGTTAACACTCGTTGGTAGTAAATAAATGCTATAATAAATGAATGAATATTTACAGTGTAGAATATTTATTGTTGGTGCAAGTATTTAATGATTGAATTATGAAGATAATTGAAGTAGGTATATGTATATAAGTTGTAACTATACAGGACGTTTTATATGTTTGTGCAGAAATTTTTGTCTCTCACTGTGTATTGTATAAATGAAGTAACTCACTAATTTTTACCGTGGTGGAAATGGTGTGAGTGGTGTTGCCCGTGGTGATAGCGTTGTTCTTCACGGATTGATTGACGTGTTGTGGAGTCTCAGACACACGGCTTGGCGTCGTATCAGCACACGTATGGTGACGTCGACTTCCCACACTGGTAGCTGTGGTGAGTAAATGAGTAGCGATGAGTAACTTGAGTGAAGATGAGTAAGATGAGTTGTGAATATGGGCTTGGTATTTGCTTCATTGTCTTGACCTCTTCACTCCTGCGTCAGCGGTGGACGTTGGATGGATGTAGCAGAGAGAGGAGGGTGAGGTCTGGTGGTTGCGGGTTGTGAGTCGTATCTCACTCTTCGTTTGTTTGTTTTGTTTTTTCTTTCTTGATGTATTATTCGTCCTTCTTTCTTGTGATTTACTCGTTGTGGGATGAAGACTGCCGCTACTTGTAGGAGCGTGTAGAAGATTATACAGACGACTCGTAGAGTTATTACTTGTAGTTGATAGCATATGGTTGTAGTTCGTTGGTACGCCGTAGAAATTGCAAGATTGTTTGTATCAGTACTTTGTTAAACTACTGGCAAGGCGTCCTGTGACCACTTCACCTCTAAATCAGCGTGATGATCGGGGAGACGGAGGGGTCTGGTTGGAGAGAATACTGTCAGGAGTTGGTTGTGAGTTGTTGGTTGTGAGAGGTATTTTTTTGTTTTCAATCTTGATATTTTGTAGGAATTCACTGTAGATTCGTAGACGAGGTTCATGTTCGCTGCCGCCATATCTCACAAAAAACTTCGTAACTTCTTGTAGTGGAGTCTTGTGGATTGGTTATATATATATTGAACTTGTGGACGAGCGGTTGTTATACGTGAGTTGCTTTGTAAGTAGCTAATCTTGGTTCCCTTTTGTCATGCAATGACATGAGAGGTAAAGATGAGTATGGGACTATTTTTATTTGTCTTGGAAATATTAACAAAGTCTCTCACACACGAGTGAAGTTAAGTCGAGTCCCGCAAGCTACCTCCCTGTCTCGCTCTCTCTCTCTCTCTCTCTCTCTCTCTCTCTCTCTCTCTTCCGCCCATATTGCTAGGCTCGTTCTCCCTACTACCTGCCGGTTCTATGGCCTGTCTCCTTTTGAGCTCTGCTTCCTAAATTCTAGTGTAGCACGGGTCGTGTCACGTGTATTACACTGTGGTTGGAAAGTTCTAGAAACCTGTGTATGAGTATGTGTGTATGTGTGTGTATGGTCACGAGGTGCTGTCTTGTGCCTATAAAGCATTCCTTGAGTTAAGAGTGTGTAAGCATGTTTAGCATTGCTCAATTCTTGCGGACACAATACGTTCTCATCATCTGACTTCCTTCTTCTATCTGTCTCTGTATCTATCTTATCTATTATGATTTGTAATTATAATATGGAGTCCTAACATATGCTCGGCCACGCCACTGAAGGTCCTCCGACAGCAATCATCATTGACATATGCTAATCATCTCTTCTACTCGCAGCCATTCCCCAACCACTTATACTCACACTGCTCTCACTCTCTACATTCAACAAATCCTCAAAGTGCTCCTTCCATCTCCTTAATTTCTCTCTCTTCTCCACCAACAATCTATTATTCCTATCTTTCACTCCCCTACTATTTCCCCTTTCACACTGCCTTACTTTCTTTACCTCCTTCCAAAACAATTTCTTACTCTCCCTCCATTTCACACTCAGATTCCTCCCAAACTCTTCATCCACTTTCTTCTTACTCTCCTTCACCAGTCTCTTAACATCCCTTCTCCTGCTCACATATACCTCTCTCTTCTCTCTCTCATCTTCTGCCCTACCTCTACTCGCCAACCATTCACCATATGCCTTCTTCTTTAGGTCCACAGCTCGTTTCATCTCATCATTCCACCATGCTGTCCCTTGCACACCCTTGCATCTCCTCCTCACTCCACAAACCGCCTCACACACTGCGCTTATCTCTTCCGTGAATATCTTACATACGTTTTCCACCCCTTCCATCTGCTCTAGCTCATACCTTCCCAATCTTTCTTCCATTATGCTCTTATACTCTGTCATTTTCTCACTATCTTGCAATTTATACCTACATAAAATACGTGTTTCATACATACAGCTATACATTATTACATCTACAATGTGATAAAGAAAATATACCATCACAGTTACTCAGTGAGCGATTAAAAGAATTGTATTAAACATTTATTAATTAAAGCTACCTAGTGGAAACAGATAAATTAAGTTACAAGGAAAACCAGAAAAAAAAAAATGGCCAACACAAATGACGTTAGCAAGAATTGAACATCTTCAACACAATCGTGAAGACAATGATTTCCACACAGTGCTGACACATATATTGCCCACGATAAGTACAAGTGAACAACAAGTCAGTGTATATAGTTAATACTGTATATAGTGTATATATATTTTTTATATAAAATAACAAAATATAGGGCTATATATGATCATTTTCAGTAATATCTGTGCAATATAAACTAAACTTTAAAAAAGGGTCCCAAGGGAATTAACTAGCAATTATGCAACCATGAACAACACAGAAAAAACGTAGACAAACGAAGAAAAACAAACTATAGAAAATCAATACATACAAAAAAAAAAAAAAAAAAAAAGAAATAGAGTAAGATCACATAACAAACAAATGAAAATAAGTGTAAATGTTACTACAAATGCCAAAATACCACATAAACTACAAACAAAAAAGCAAATTGTTGTCTCCACAAGCTAGTGGCCTAGCACATCATATCATCGACCGCAGCATAACCGGATTCAATGTCAGGACTCCAATTATTACAATTATGTAACTACAAACGATATGTAACAATTATGTAACGACAAACGATTGCATTATGTTACACTTGCTACAATTATGCAACTACAAAAAATATGTAACAATTATGTAACTACAAACAATATGTAACAATTATGTAACAGTTGCATTAACAAGATGTAACTTTTATGTAACTTTAACTACAATTATGTTACTACAAACAATATGTAACAATTATGTAACAGTTGCATTAACAAGATGTAACTTTTATGTAACTCTAACTACAATTATGTAACTACAAACAATATGTAACAATTATGTAACAGTTGCATTAACAAGATTTAACTTTTATGTAACTTTAACTACAATTATGTAACTACAAACAATATGTAACAATTATGTAACAGTTGCTAGATGAAACTTTTATGTAACTTTAACTACAATTATAAGGCCAACACAATTATGTAACAGTTGCATTAACAAAATGTAACTACAATTATAAGGCCAACACAATTATGCATTACCACAATATTATGTAACAATTCATAAAATATTACAATTATGTATTTACAATGTAACAATTACTATACGATTATGTAACAATTCACAGTTACAATTATGTATTACCACAATGTTACAATATCATAAGTCATACAATTATACCACAATTCTGTATTATCAGAATCATCTTACAAGTTAGGCGAAATATTAGACATTACTAAAGGGATAACTCAATATGTAATGAAATAACCTAGCAGTATTATCATTGCACAATTATATGTGTATGTCTGTTATAAATACACATCTTACAAAATGTCATACAACAACCATTGCATTTGTTCAATTATGTATACAACTTGTTTAAAATGTAATATTACTAGATCATTGCAATTTACTATGAATATTATATGTATACAATATTATAATCAATATTATGTACTAATAGATTAGCATATGTCAATGATGATTGCTGTCGGAGGACCTTCAGCGGCGTTGCCTAGCATATGTTAGGACTCCATATTATAATTACAAATCATAATAGATAAATAGATAAATAGATAGATAGAGAGACAGATAGAAGCAGGAAGTCAGATGATGAGAAGGTATTGTGTCTGCAAGAATCGAGCAATGCTAAACATGCTTACACACTCTTAACTCAAGAAATGCTTTATAGGCACATGACAGCTCCTCGTGACCATACTCACACATACACACATACTCACACACAGGTCTCTAGAACTTTCCCACCACAGTGTAACACACGTGACACGACCCCTGCTACACCAGAATTTAGGAAGCAGAGCTCAAAAGGAGACAGGCCATAGAACCGGCAGGTAGTAGGGAGAACGAGCCTAGCAACATGGGCGAGAGGAGAGAGACAGTGTGTGTGAGAGAGAGAGAGAGAGAGAGAGAGAGAGAGAGAGAGAGCGAGACAGGGAGGTAGCTCGCGGGACTCGACTTAACTTCACTCGTGTGTGAGAGACTTTGTTAATATTTCCAAGACAAATAAAAATAGTCCCATACTCATCTTTACCTCTCATGTCATTGCATGACAAAAGGGAACCAAGATTAGCTACTTACAAAGCAACTCACGTATAACAACCGCTCGTCCACAAGTTCAATATATATATAACCAATCCACAAGACTCCACTACAAGAAGTTACGAAGTTTTTTGTGAGATATGGCGGCAGCGAACATGAACCTCGTCTACGAATCTACAGTGAATTCCTACAAAATATTAAGATTGAAAACAAAAAAATACCTCTCACAACCAACAACTCACAACCAACTCCTGACAGTATTCTCTCCAACCAGACCCCTCCGTCTCCCCGATCATCACGCTGATTTAGAGGTGAAGTGGTCACAGGACGCCTTGCCAGTAGTTTAACAAAGTACTGATACAAACAATCTTGCAATTTCTACGGCGTACCAACGAACTACAACCATATGCTATCAACTACAAGTAATAACTCTACGAGTCGTCTGTATAATCTTCTACACGCTCCTACAAGTAGCGGCAGTCTTCATCCCACAACGAGTAAATCACAAGAAAGAAGGACGAATAATACATCAAGAAAGAAAAAACAAAACAAACAAACGAAGAGTGAGATACGACTCACAACCCGCAACCACCAGACCTCACCCTCCTCTCTCTGCTACATCCATCCAACGTCCACCGCTGACGCAGGAGTGAAGAGGTCAAGACAATGAAGCAAATACCAAGCCCATATTCACAACTCATCTTACTCATCTTCACTCAAGTTACTCATCGCTACTCATTTACTCACCACAGCTACCAGTGTGGGAAGTCGACGTCACCATACGTGTGCTGATACGACGCCAAGCCGTGTGTCTGAGACTCCACAACACGTCAATCAATCCGTGAAGAACAACGCTATCACCACGGGCAACACCACTCACACCATTTCCACCACGGTAAAAATTAGTGAGTTACTTCATTTATACAATACACAGTGAGAGACAAAAAACTTCTGCACAAACATATAAAACGTCCTGTATAGTTACAACTTATATACATATACCTACTTCAATTATCTTCATAATTCAATCATTAAATACTTGCACCAACAATAAATATTCTACACTGTAAATATTCATTCATTTATTATAGCATTTATTTACTACCAACGAGTGTTAACATATACCTACATAAAATACGTGTTTCATACATACAGCTATACATTATTACATCTACAATGTGATAAAGAAAATATACCATCACAGTTACTCAGTGAGCGATTAAAAGAACTGTATTAAACACTTATTAATTAAAGCTACCTAGTGGAAACAGATAAATTAAGTTACAAGGAATGCCAGAAAAAAAAAAATGGCCAACACATGATGTTAGCAAGAATTGAACATCAACACAATCGTGAAGACAATGATTTCCACACAGTGCTGACACATATATTGCCCACGATAGGTACAAGTGAACAACAAGTCAGAGTATATAGTTAATACTTTATATAGTGTACATATATTTTTTATATAAAATAACAAAATATGGGGCTATACAATATCATTTTCAGTAATATCTGTGCAATATAAACTAAACTTTAAAAAAGGGTCCCAAGGAAATTAACCAACAATTATGCAACCATGAACAACACAGAAAAAGCGTAGACAGACGAAGAAAAACAAACTATATAAAATCAATACATAAAAAAAAAGAAAGAAATAGAGTAAGATCACATAACAAACAAATGAAAATAAGTGTAAAGGTTACTACAAATGCCAAAATACCACATAAACTGCAAACAAAAAAGCAAATTGTTGTCTCCACAAGCTAGTGGCCTAGCACATCATATCATCGACCGCAGCATGACCGGATTCAATGTCAGGACTGCAATTATTACAATTATGTAACTACAAACGATATGTAACAATTATGTAACGACAAACGATTGCATTATGTTACACTTGCTACAATTAATTATGCAACTAAAAACAATATGTAACAATTATATAACAGTTGCATTAACAAGATGTAACTTTTATGTAAGTTTAACTACAATTATGTAACTACAAACAATATGTAACAATTATGTAACAGTTGCATTAACAAGATGTAACTTTTATGTAACTTTAACTACAATTATGTTGCTACAAACAATATGTAACAATTATGTAAAAGTTGCATTAACAATATGTAACAATTATGTAACATTTAACTACAATTATGTAACTACAAACAATATGTAACAATTATGTAACAGTTGCATTAACAAAGATGTAACTTTTATGTAACTTTAACTACAATTATGTAACTACAAACAATATGTAACAATTATGTAACAGTTGCATTAATAAGATGTAACTTTTATGTAACTTTAACTACAATTATAAGGCCAACACAATTATGTAACAGTTGCATTAACAAAATGTAACTACAATTATAAGGCCAACACAATTATGCATTACCACAATATTATGTAACAATTCATAAAATATTACAATTATGTATTTACAATGTAACAATTACTATACGATTATGTAACAATTCACAGTTACAATTATGTATTACCACAATGTTACAATATCATAAGTCATACAATTATACCACAATTCTGTATTACTAGAATCATCTTACAAGTTAGGCGAAATATTAGACATTACTGAAGGGATAACTCAATATGTAATGAAATAACCTAGCAGTATTACCATTGCACAATTATATGTGTATGTCTGTTATACATACACATCTTACAAAATGTCATACAACAACCATTGCATTTGTTCAATTATGTATACAACTTGATTAAAATGTAATATTACTAGATCATTGCAATTTACTATGAATATTATATGTATACAATATTATAATCAATATTATGTACTAATAGATTAGCATATGTCAATGATGATTGCTGTCGGAGGACCTTCAGCGGCGTTGCCTAGTATATGTTAGGACTCCATATTATAATTACAAATCATAATATATAAATAGATAGAGAGAGAGACAGATAGAAGAAGGAAGTCAGATGATGAGAAGGTATTGTGTCTGCAAAAATCGAGCAATGCTAAACATGCTTACACACTCTTAACTCAAGGAATGCTTTATAGGCACATGACAGCGCCTCGTGACCATACACACACATACACACATACTCACACACAGGTTTCTAGAACTTTCCCACTACACTGTAACACACGTGACACGACCCCTGCTTCACCAGAATTTAGGAAGCAGACCTCAAAAGGAGACAGGCCATAGAACCGGCAGGTAGTAGGGAGAACGAGCCTAGCAACATGGGCGAGAGAAGAGAAAGTGTGTGAGAGAGAGAGAGAGAGAGAGAGAGAGAGAGAGAGAGAGAGACAGGGAAGTAGCTCGCGGGACTCGACTTAACTTCACTCGTGTGTGAGAGACTTTGTTAATATTTCCAAGACAAATAAAAATAGTCCCATACTCATCTTTACCTCTCATGTCATTGCATGACAAAAGGGAACCAAGATTAGCTTCTTACAAAGCAACTCACGTATAACAACCGCTCGTCCACAAGTTCAATATATATATAACCAATCCACAAAACTCCACTACAAGAAGTTACGAAGTTTTTTGTGAGATATGGCGGCAGCGAACATGAACCTCGTCTACGAATCTACAGTGAATTCCTACAAAATATCAAGAATGAAAACAAAAAAGTACCTCTCACAACCAACAACTCACAACCAACTCCTGACAGTATTCTCTCCAACAGACTCCTCCGTCTAGCCGATCATCACGCTGATTTAGAGGTGAAGTGGTCACAGGACGCCTTGCCAGTAGTTTAACAAAGTACTGATACAACAATCTTGCAATTTCTGCGGCGTACCAACGAACTACAACCATATGCTATCAACTACAAGTAATAACTCTACGAGTCGTCTTTATAATCTTCTTCACGCTCCTACAAGTAGCGGCAGTCTTCATCCCACAACGAGTAAATCACAAGAAAGAAGGACGAATAATACATCAAGATAGAAAAAACAAAACAAACAAACGAAGAGTGAGATACGACTCACAACCCGCAACCACCAGACCTCACCCTCCTCTCTCTGCTACATCCACCCAACGTCCACCGCTGACGCAGGAGTGAAGAGGTCAAGACAATGAAGCAAATACCAAGCCCATATTCACAACTCATCTTACTCATCTTCACTCAAGTTACTCATCGCTACTCATTTACTCACCACAGCTACCAGTGTGGGAAGTCGACGTCACCATACGTGTGCTGATACGACGTCAAGCCGTGTGTTTGAGACTCCACAACACGTCAATCAATCCGTGAAGAATAACGCTATCACCACGGGCAACACCACTCACACCATTTCCACCACGGTAAAAATTAGTGAGTTACTTCATTTATACAATACACAGTGAGAGACAAAAAACTTCTGCACAAACATATAAAACGTCCTGTATAGTTACAACTTATATACATATACCTACTTCAATTATCTTCATAATTCAATCATTAAAATACTTCCACCAACAATAAATATTCTACACTGTAAATATTCATTCATTTATTATAGCATTTATTTACTACCAACGAGTGTTAACATTTATACCTACATAAAATACGTGTTTCATACATACAGCTATACATTATTACATCTACAATGTGATAAAGAAAATATACCATCACAGTTACTCAGTGAGCGATTAAAAGAACTGTATTAAACACTTATTAATTAAAGCTACCTAGTGGAAACAGATAAATTAAGTTACAAGGAAAACCAGAAAAAAAAAAAAATGGCTAACACATGACGTTAGCAAGAATTGAACATCTTCAACACAATCGTGAAGACAATGATTTCCACACAGTGCTGACACATATATTGCCCACGATAGGTACAAGTGAACAACAAGTCAGAGTATATAGTTAATACTTTATATAGTGTACATATATTTTTTATATAAAATAACAAAATATGGGGCTATATAATATCATTTTCAGTAATATCTGTGCAATATAAACTAAACTTTAAAAAAGGGTCCCAAGGGAATTAACTAGCAATTATGCAACCATGAACAACACAGAAAAAGCGTAGACAAACGAAGAAAAACAAACTATAGAAAATCAATACATAAAAAAAAAAAAAAAAAAGAAATAGAGTAAGTTCACATAACAAACAAATGAAAATAAGTGTAAATGTTACTACAAATGCCAAAATACCACATAAACTGCAAACAAAAAAGCAAATTGTTGTCTCCACAAGCTAGTGGCCTAGCACATCATATCATCGACCGCAGCATGACCGGATTCAATGTCAGGACTGCAATTATTACAATTATGTAACTACAAACGATATGTAACAATTATGTAACGACAAACGATTGCATTATGTCACACTTGCTACAATTATGCAACTACAAACAATATGTAACAATTATGTAACAGTTGCATTAACAAGATGTAACTTTTATGTAAGTTTAACTACAATTATGTAACTACAAACAATATGTAACAATTATGTAACAGTTGCATTAACAAGATGTAACTTTTATGTAACTTTAACTACAATTATGTTACTACAAACAATATGTAACAATTATGTAACAGTTGCATTAAGAAGATGTAACTTTTATGTAACTTTAACTACAATTATGTAACTACACACAATATGTAACAATTATGTAACAGTTGCATTAACAAGATTTAACTTTTATGTAACTTTAACTACAATTATGTAACTACAAACAATATGTAACAATTATGTAACAGTTGCATTAATAAGATGTAACTTTTATGTAACTTTAACTACAATTATAAGGCCAACACAATTATGTAACAGTTGCATTAACAAAATGTAACTACAATTATAAGGCAACACAATTATGCATTACCACAATATTATGTAACAATTCATAAAATATTATAATTATGTATTTACAATGTAACAATTACTATACGATTATGTAACAATTCACAGTTACAATTATGTATTACCACAATGTTACAATATCATAAGTCATACAATTATACCACAATTCTGTATTTCCAAAATCATCTTACAAGTTAGGCGAAATATTAGACATTACTAAAGGGATAACTCAATATGTAATGAAATAACCTAGCAGTATTACCATTGCACAATTATATGTGTATGTCTGTTATACATACACATCTTACTAAATGTCATACAACAACCATTCCATTTGTTCAATTATGTATACAACTTGTTTAAAATGTAATATTACTAGATCATTGCAATTTACTACGAATATTATATGTATACAATATTATAATCAATATTATGTACTAATAGATTAGCATATGTCAATGATGATTGCTGTCAGAGGAACCTTCCAGCGAGGCGGCGTTTGCCTAGCATGTGTTAGGACTCATATTATAATTACAAATCATAATAGATAAATAGATAAATAGATAGATAGAGAGAACAGATAGAAGCAGGAAGTCAGATGATGAGAAGGTATTGTTGGTCTGCAAGAATCGAGCAATGCTTGGAAACATGCTTA
>NC_137054.1:43521142-43626113 GCF_032717465.1 Coenobita brevimanus | reverse complement strand
CTGTCACTCCAGTGATCATTGAATCGCCGCAAGATCTGATGTGTAGTCAACTTGTTGTACAAAAACAACATTCTGACCCAACACTTGCCGCCGTGCAGAACAAACAAAAGGGCCGAGTGATTAAGTATTCACGGGGAGGTCGAGCCAAGTTCCTTCGTAAACAAGGACGGCTCTACCGTGAGTCACGAACACCCGAGGGCGAGGTTCAACTGCAGTTTGTCGTTCCCGCTGGGTACTGCCTAGCAGTGTTACAATGGGGTCATTGTTCAGCCTCAGGAGGTCACATGGGCAAAAGGAAGACCCAGGGCCGTATCTGAGCTGACTTTTTCTGGCCAGGGATGGGACGAGACATAGATAGTTTTGTCCGTTCCTGCAGTGTGTGTCAAAGTAACACCACTAATCAGGGACATGCCCTTCCTGTGCCGGGTGTCCATAACCACACCTGTAATCTCTGAGTCAGTTGAGAGACAGGATAGCAGGGTGGAAGTGAGTGTAGACCTGACGTCTCCACTTGTTGGCCTCATTGGACACAGTATGTCCAGGGCCTGTACATACATATAAAATACCGTAGGTTAAGGGGGAAGTTCGAGAGAGAATTCCGCAGAGGCGACTCGAGGCTATGGAAGACCCGAGTTTGCACAAGGGATTCTCAGCTCCCCGATACTAATATAAGTACTGTAGGTTAAGGGGGAAGTTCGAGAGAGAACTCCGCGAGAGGCGACTCTGAGGCTATGGAAGACCCGAGTTTGCACAAGGATTCTCAGCTTCCCGGTACTAATATAAGTACTGTAGGTTAAGGGGGAAGTTCGAGAAAGAACTTCGCGCAGAGGCGATCTCCTGGGGCTATGGAAGACCTGAGTTTGCACAAGGATTACTCAGGCTTCTTTCCCGATAGTAATATAAGTACCTGTAGGTTAAGGGGGAAGTTCGGCAGAGAGAACTCCGCAGAGGCGACTTCGAGGCTATGGAAGACCCGAGTTTGCACAAGGATTCTCTAGCTCCCTGATACTAATATAAGTACTGTAGGTTATTAAGGGGGAAGTGAGAACTCCGCAGAGGCAACTCGAGGCTATGGAAGACCCAAGTTTGCACAAGGATTTTCGGCTCCCCGATATTAATATAAGTACTGTAGGTCAAGGCACAGGTTGAGGACCCGTGTGCAGTTCGAGGCTATGGAAGACCCGAAGTTTGCAACAAGGATTCTCAACTTGCCGACACTAATCGTGTGCTATAATTAATGGCGACCTCGAATGTACGAAGCTTAGGCTGTCACTTGTATTTTTCAGCTAGAGCGTACTTTTTTGTAAGGCATGTACTGATTGCTAGGCAGAGAGTAATTGTAACGTAATAAGAATTTTGTCTCATTGACACTTTTGATGCTCCACCTTAATTGGTTTTGCAGGTACAGCAATGGGTGTAGCAGTTTTGCTGTGCGGGCCAGCTGATCATCTGCTGCACACTGCCGCCTCTTATTCTCTGCCTTCGTCATCGCCATATTAATATTTATTGTGTCATTTTACACGTTGGTACAGTTACACTACAACTGTCACACCTACACCGTGTATGACATACACCACGCTACACAGCAATTAGTTGTCAGTGTAAATGTACCGACTTTTCACTCAGTTTGACCTGAGTACAGGATTTTCACCGTCGTCACGGAGTTTTTTCCCTCAAGCTTGCTTCTATTAACGTACATACTAGGTTTTTTCACTCACTGGCGACTGCGACTTTCTCCTGTAGCAGGATAGCACACACACCACAGTGTGAATCTTGTGTGACTGAGCTAGGATTTATATGTATGCATATTGAAATCTTTTTTCTGAAGGAAAAAAGATTTGATTTTCATGGAGCGTAATGTCACGAGTTGGCTAGTGACATTGGATTTTGTGGGAAACTGCGAACTTAAGTGGAATCCCAGTTTATCGTTCAGTTAACCGCTCATTCGGATGGAAGCTTTGTCAAATCAATTTCTCATTGTCATACGTGATCGTCTTTGTGTGAGATATTAGCGCTTCCGATGAGCGATTTGTTTTGGGCGCGTTTCGCTCACTCGACCGTTAAAAAATGCGGCCTAGCGCTCCCATTTCTTTCTCACGAGTCTACTCAGTCCAGTGTTTGCTCTGACGGAGAAAGGTTCTGTGATCCAGAAGTGAGAAGTCAGCCCAGGCTCTATTACACTACAGTTTCCCAGACTCCCACACTTGATTTGGGTGATACACAGCATTCATTGACCAGTATTTTTTCAAGGTTTTCCTTAGTTTAAGAGTTTAGTTAAGGTGTTTTTCCTAGGCGTAAGAATTTAGCTCGAGTGAGTGAGTGAGTGCGATCTCATTAATTTGATTTTGAATTGTAACGTTAAATTTGTTTTGTAATCAATAAATTTAACAGTTCTTTTTCTTGAGCTTGATGAAATGTAAACTCTTGTTTCATTTCTCCGCAATTAAGCTTATATCTCATAGCTCCTAGCTTGCATAAACGTTTGCTATTCATAACTGGTACTTAGGCCAGTCTTGTGTATTAAGCTTAAAATCCGTTGTGCCTCCTAGGAGTTAAGCATCAGCAAGAACCTGATAGTATTAGTTATTTATTGTCAGGGGTGAAGTAAGCTTCTCCAGAGGCTAACAGTAACAGCAATTGAGTATTTAGTCTCTGCTGTGTACAGTTGAGAAAGTTTATAAATTCTCGTTCTTAGAGAATCATGCGAAGCAAGTCAGCGTAAAGTAATCGTTGCTTGATTTAGTAAGACAATCATTGTCCCTGCTCTTCAATATTATTGAATATTATTATCAATTAAATAATATAAGCATTTATTTTAAAAAACCCGTGACAATTGGCGACCTCATTCCAGGATATTAACTCCTAGCTCTAAAGCTATTCACGAGATAGTACCCACTCGTTCATATTTAGGAATTTATCATTAAAGTTTATGGGCACAAGTTTACTGGTGTTTACCGTTAATTTAGCAAGTGAATTTTTGCTTTATTAATCCATAGAGTACTTAACTCTATTTAGTACTTTATTTTTGGTAACGCCAGACGATTTTATTCGCTCCTGGGTAGCCGCCCATTGTGTTAATTATTGAGTCTTCTCAGTTATTTTGCATTTTTGCTTTAATCTTTGCCAGTTAACTAGATAAGACTGGTCACCACTAGCTTGTGTCTGTACTCTTTACTTGTGTTTATTAGTATTCCTTTGCGAAGCAGTCAGTACTCAGTTTCGGTTTACTTAGTAAATTAGTGCCATGGCTACCACTGTATTTTTACAGGAAGCCAAAGAAATGGGTCTTACAGACTCAACTGAAATTAAAGAGTACATACTCTCACGCCATAATCAGGAGCAGCAGCGCGAGAACGATGCCCGTGAAGAGCGTAAGATTCAGCGCGAATATGAGCGAGAACAGCGTGAGGAACGCGAAAAGGAGCGCGAACACGAGCGAAAACAGCGCGAACTCGACTTAGAACATGAGCGAGAACAGCGTGAGGAACGCGAGAGAGAACGAGAGCACGAACGTGCCGAGCGAGAAGCACGTGAAAAACACGAATATGAAATGCTGAAGCTCAAGCGAGATTCCTTGGCTTCAGACACATCTGGTGCAGTTAATCCAAGCTCCACTAGCGCTCTTCCTACACATGTCCTGGCGACCCCACGCATCAAGCTTCCTTCATACAAGGAAAGTGAGCGAATCGAGCCGTACATAGCTCGTTTTGAGGACATGGCAGACATGTATCAACTGGATGAGGCAGCTAAGCGAATCCAATTTCTTAGTTTATTTGAGGGCCCTGCCCTCGATATTCTCCACAGAATTCGTGGAGACAATCTCACATATGAGGTGATGAAAGCTGCACTCATTAAGGCGTATGGTCTCACAGTAGACGACGCCAAAGTTCAGTTCATGCGAGCTCGTCTCCAAGACAAGGAGACAGCTGTTCAGTTCCTCGACCGTCTCACTGCTTACTTAAATGAGTGGATGGAGAAAGATGAAACTCCTTCCACACGTGAGGGGATAATTGACCTTAAGCGCGTACACAGCTAGAGAGGTTGTGGTCTGCTGAGCTTAAGATCTGCCAGGTGAAAGATGCCAGCCAAATGGCAGAAAAGGCTGATGCCTTCTTTACTGCATACGGGTATCAAACTCGTAAGCAAAACACCTGGAACAGCAGAAAAGATATTGCCAAATCTGGGAAGCCGTCTCAGACTGAACCCCAGCAACAAGGCCATTCTCAGAATAATGGCCAAGGTCCAAAACCGCAGTGGAAGGACCAGGGGCAAAACACTCAGAAACCTGAGTGGAAGAGGTACAATAAGTACCCTAACCAGCAGCAGTATCAGCCACGCAACCGACCGTCGGGACAAACTTTTTCACCACCAGCTCAAAAGAGGCAGGAAGCGAACGCAGCCTTCATTCCTCAGCAGCAGCACGGTGGTCACGTCCCTACCAGTATGGTTACTTCCCCACAGTTCACTAGTCCCACAGTGACAGTGAACCCCCCTCCACAGATGGCCAATGTTCCATCTTTCCAATATAATTCTCAAGGCACAATGTTCGCCGCATCAATTCAGCAGCCACTCATGAGAGTGGCTAGCTGCTTCCTCCACAGGCCCTCCCACAGGTGACAGTACCTTCCTTGTTCAGCCAGGGTTTGTGGGAGGCATTCCTGTGAAGGTCCTGAGAGACAATGGTTCCTCAGGTTCCTCTGTTAAGCAGAGTTTAGTTCGGCCTGAGCAGTACACAGGTCGACAGATCCATGCAAACCTTATTGATGGATCAGTGAGATTGTTCCCTGAGGCATGTATCCAGGTGGCATCTCCATTTTATACTGGTACGACACTTGCAGTTGTCATGCCAGAACCTTTATTTGACCTCATCATTGGCAATATTTATGGTGTCAAGGATAGTTGCACTGAACATGACGCTACTCAGACTTCGGCTGCTGCGGTAACACGAGCTATGGCTGAGGCTCAGACTGTGTCACTCCAGTGATCATTGAATCGCCGCAAGATCTGATGTGTAGTTAACTTGATGTACAAGAACAACATTCTGACCCAACACTTGCCGCCGTGCAGAACATACAAAAGGGTCGAGTGATTAAGTATTCACGGGGAGGTCGAGCCAAGTTCCTTCGTAAACAAGGACGGCTCTACCGTGAGTCACGAACACCCGAGGGCGAGGTTCAACTGCAGTTTGTCGTTCCCGCCAAGTACCGCCTAGCAGTGTTACAATGGGGTCATTGTTCACCCTCAGGAGGTCACATGGGCAAAAGGAAGACCCAGGGCCGTATCCGAGCTGACTTTTTCTGGCCAAGGATGGGACGAGACATAGATAGTTTTGTCCGTTCCTGCAATGTGTGTCAAAGTAACACCACTAATCAGGGACATGCCCTTCCTGTGCCGTTCATAACCACACCTGTAATCTCTGAGTCAGTTGAGAGACAGGATAGTGGTGAAGTGAGTGTAGACCTGACGTCTCACTTGTTGGCCCCACAGGACACAGTATGTCCAGGGCCTGTACATACAAATTATGTACCGTAGGTTAAGGGGGAAGTTCGAGAAAGAACTCTGCGAGGCGACTCGAGGCTATGGAAGACCCGAGTTTGCACAAGGATTCTCAGCTCCCCGATAGTAATATAAGTACTGTAGGTTAAGGGGGAAGTTCGAGAGAGAACTCCGCAGAGGCGACTCAAGGCTATGGAAGACCCGAGTTTGCACAAGGATTCTCAGCTCCCCGATACTAATATAAGTACTGTAGGTTAAGGGGGAAGCTCGAGAGAGAACTCCGCAGAGGTGACTCGAGGCTATGGAAGACCCGAGTTTGCACAAGGATTCTCAGCTCCCCGATACTAATATAAGTACTGTAGGTTAAGGGGGAAGTGAGAACTCCGCAGAGGCGACTCGAGGAGGGCTATGGAAGACCCCGAGTTTCCACAAGGATTCTCAGCTCCCGATATTAATATAAGTACTGTAGGTTAAGGGGGAAGTTGAGAACTCCTTCAGAGGCAAACTCGGAGGCTATGGAAGACCCGAGTTTAGCACAAGGATTTTCGGCTCCCCGATATTAATATAAGTACTGTAGGTCAAGGCACAGAGTTGAGGACCCGTGTAGCAGTTCGAGGCTTATGGAAGACCCGAGTTTGCACAAGGATTCTCAACTTGCCGACACTAATCGTGTGCTATAATTAATGGCGACCTCGAATGTACGAAGCTTAGGCTGTCACTTGTATTTTTCAGCTAGAGCGTACTTTTCATAGCATGTACTGATTGCTAGGCAGAGAGAGTAATTGTAACGTAATAAGAATTTTGTCTCATTGACACTTTTGATGCTCCACCTTAATTGGTTTTGCAGGTACAGCAATGGGTGTAGCAGTTTTGCTGTGCAGGCCAGCTGATCGTCTGCCGCACGCTGCTGCCTCTTATCCTCTGCCTTCGTCGTCGCCATATTAATATTTATTGTGTCATTTTACACGTAGATACAGTCACACTACAACTGTCACACCTACACCGTGTATTACATACACCACGCTACACAACAATTAGTTGTCATTGTAAATGTAGCGACTTTTCACTCAGTTTGACCTGAGTACAGGATTTTCACCGTCGTCACGGAGTTTTTTCCCTCAAGCTTGCTTCTATTAACTTAAATACGAGGTTTTTTCGCTCACTGGCGACTGCGACTTTCTCCTGTAGCAGGATAGCACACACACCACAGTGTGAATCTTGTGTGACTGAGCTAGGATTTATATGTATGCATATTGAAATCTTTTTTCTGAAGGAAAAAAGATTTGATTTTCATGGGGCGTAATGTCACGAGTTGGCTAGTGACATTGGCTTTCGTTGGAAACCGCGAACTTAAGTGGAATCCCAGTTTATCGTTCAGTTAACCGCTCATTCAGACGGAAGCTTTGTCAAATCAATTTTTCATTGTCATACGTGATCGTCTTTGTGTGAGACATTAGCGCTTCCGCTGAGCGATTTGTTTTGGGTGCGTTTCGCTCACTCGACCGTTAAAAAATGCGGCCTAGCGCTCCCATTTCTTTCTCACGAGTCTACTCAGTCCAGTGTTTGCTCTGACGGAGAAAGGTTCTGTGATCCAGAAGTGAGAAGTCAGCCCAGGCTCTACTACACTACAGTTTCCCAGACTCCCACACTTGATTTGGGTGATACACAGCATTCATTGACCAGTATTTCTTTTCGTTTTCCTAGTTTAAGAGTTTAGTTAAGGTGTTTTTCCTAGGCGTAAGAATTTAGCTCGAGTGAGTGAGTGAGTGCGATCTCATTAATTTGATTTTGAACTGTAACATTAAATTTGTTTTGTAATCAATAAATTTAACAGTTCTTTTTCTTGAGCTTAATGTAATGTAAACTCTTGTTTCATTTCTCTGCAATTATGCTTATATCTCATAGCTCCTAGCTTGCATAAACGTTTGCTATTCATAACTGGTACTTAGGCCAGTCTTGTGTATTAAGCTTAAAATCCGTTGTGCCTCCTAGGAGTTAAGCATCAGCAAGAACCTGATAGTATTAGTTATTTATTGTCAGGGATGAAGTAACTTTCTCCAGAGGCTAACGGTAACAGCAATTGAGTAATTAGTCTCTGCTGTGTACTGTTGAGAAAGTTTATAAATTCTCGTTCTTAGAAAATCGTGCGAAGCAAGTCGGCGTAAAGTAATCGTTGCTTGATTTAGTAAGACAATCATTGTCCCTGCTCTTCAGTATTATTGAATATTATTATCAGTTAAATAATATAAGCATTTATTTTTAAAACCCCGTGACAATTGTCTAGAGGAACATCTGTAAATAAGACCACATCTGTTAATGCAATCTGTCCTCTTGTGTTGTATGACTTGAGAATATTCAGGAATTCTGATGCTGAGTTTAGGCTCTAGGGAGCAGGCACAAAAGGGGTCAGTATGGTTCATAACTTCTTCGCTAGGCTGTAAGTCGTCGTCGGGATTTGTGAAATTATAGATCTGAATTCATTGTCTGGGTGATGTTTTTATTTTGTTGTGGCAATAACCCATTCCATATTTACCAGAATTCTTCCTGAATTTAACGTTGTTGTTGGCGGCATTGTTGGTCTCAGCGAGTTTACTGACTTTTATTTTGAGGGTTTCTATAGACTCTTTAGTTACTCTGGGGGATTTCGACTCATCACTGAGGATGGCGTCGATCTTGTTAAGATATTCGGATGTGTCCATAGATGGAGGTTTTGTCTGTTCTTCTGATGGGTGCACTCTGAACTGCTTTATCAATGTGTCTTTACGATTTTACTGTTGTATTTTCCTCTAGTCTATGAGGTCTCTGCGATTATTTCTTCTCTGAAGGTTGGTTCCACAATGACAATCTTTTCTTGCCAAGTTTTCCACGTCATTCAGGAGTATTTTACATTCAACTCTTCTTGGGGAATTTTTTGGGTTTTCATATTATGTGGCAGTTGAGTTCCACGCAGTTGTTCTTAGCCGGGGACGGGTGTCTTATCAGTTAGGTTGATGCAGTTATTAGTGGGCCGAGGATTTTTGATGTGCCCGCCGTTCGGGTTCATTTTTTATTGGTTCGATGTGGTGATAGAGATTCCTTGTTGATTCATTATCTCACTGAGTGCAGTGTGTATGATCGTCCTCATGGTTGCGTCATTTTCTGCATTAATCCATTTTTCTCCATCAGCGTAACAGGGTAGAAGTTAAATTATCTTATTTTGATGTTCATATATCCCCTTCTTCATGTAGCTCCTTTCTTTCTCACGGGGCCTTTGTCGGCATCTCCTGCTGGCGAAATTTTTTTTCCTGCCCAGTTCCGTCACTTTGCATATATGGCACGTTGCCCTGTGTTTAGTTTGGCACCGCCGCGCAGAGAGAGAGAGAGAGAAGATACTCTCTACACTTTGCTAAAATTAGTTATATGTTGATTTAATGAAAATGCGGTACGTCTTAGGGGTGGTACATGACTGCTCGTTGAGAACACTTATCAGTAACATATGTTGTAGGCCTATACTACTTTCCCTGTCATTTCTTGTCATTGCTCCCAGACGTACGATTCAATCAGCTGTGTTTACAATCGGCAATGGCGCATCACTGGATCTGCTGGTCATGAATCAACTTCAAGGTAAGCTATGGTGTAACGGGGTTGTTAATAACAGTAACTTGGTTAGTTTTTAAAGTGAGCATCATGCGTAGGCCTGCCTATTATATATAACCAGAGAGTGGACGCTAACAGAAGAATAAAAGGGATACAGCAAGGCCATGAGAGTCGGGTCAGGTGAATGCAACAATGGGTTCTGGGAGGCCACATATGGTATAGAGAAGTGGGAAAATATATAGAGGAGAGACTGTTTTCCCCTATATGGAAAAGGCATTGTAGCAAGAGCAAAAATGGTGAATCTTGACAAAGCATCGAGGAACTTTTGTGTGGTAAATTCTAAGTTTTGGACGTCTCTGAAATTCATGTTTATATATATATATATATATATATATATATATATATAGATATATAGATATATATATCATTATTTTATATATATATATATATATATATATATATATATATATATATATATATATATTTCATTATTTTAGACAGTTCTAAGTAACTTTCCTTTACCGTGTGGCATATTTACGGGAAATAATTTCAATTTTACTCATTAAAAGAACCAGCCCAACCTTACCTAACCTATCCTTGAGGAGTAAAATAAAAACTAGAGGGCACTCAGTAGAGTTCATATTCTCCGCCATGCCACATATTATCCAGCATCTGTATCCAGTTTCGGATCATCTCCAAAATTAAGTATGTTCGTCCTTGCCTTAGGGGCAAAATATCTATAAAATTTTGTGAAAATAGGTCAAGCCGTTTCCTCCGGATCCGGATCCAAAATCTGTTTTCAGATCCGGATCATCACTAAAATCTAATCACTTTGTCCTTGGATCATAACGAACATGTCCACCAAATTTCATTGAAATTGATTGAGTAGTTTTTGCGTAAAGTTGCTCGCAATCAAATGGATCCAAAACCAACAACAAAGTAGACCCTTAATATGACAACAATAATTGCTTATTTTCCAATCATTATTTTACATTCAGTCCCTCACTGAAGATCAGCAAATGTGTTCCCAGCCCAATGCTATTACCAAATAGAATATATTAAATGAGTTTAATTTTTTAATTCCTTGTTTCTCTTAATTTACTTATTTTGCACACAATGGTCTATAATGTCTCATGTCTGACCCAGTGCCTGTCATCAGTACATGGGAAATAGCATATGGTGCCTGGTGCTGTGTAATATTTAATAAAGATTATACCGTAACAAATAAAGCTTTGCATTTCATCAAATACAAAAACCCTTCAAGCATACTTAACATGAAATAAAGGACATGAGAACATGAAAATAATCTGAAATATAACCTGACATATGATTTTACTAATATACCTAAGAAAAACAAGAAAATAATCTGAAATCTAACCTGACATATGATTTTACTAATATACCTAAGAAAAACAAGAAAATAATCTGAAATCTAACCTGACATATATACCTAAGAAAATGTCTAATGAAACATTGATATTCAAGCATCATTGATACCAATATTTCCCAGCTTGCAGCAGAAATTACCAAGGTTAACCCTTAAGAATGATCATGAAAAGCGTTTTAGGTGATAAAATATTATGGGTCATTAACCTCTCTCTCTCTCTCGCTCTCTCTCTCTCTCTCTCTCTCTCTCTCTCTCTCTCCTGTAAACACAGCTGATTGAATCGTACGTCTGGGAGCAATGACAAGAAATGACAGGTAAAGTAGTATAGGCCTACAACATATGTTACTGATAAGTGTTCTCAACGAACAGTCATGTACCACCCCTAAGACGTACCGCATTTTCATTAAATCAACATATAACTAATTTTAGCAAAGTGTAGAGAGTATCTTCCTTGCATACTCACTTTTTATTGATGACCCTGCATGTTATTATTTTATACTGTTTCAAGCTCTCTCTCTCTCTCTCTCTCTCTCTCTCTCTCTCTCAGCAGACGAGTGACGAAGTAAAGACAGTGGTATGGCCCCTTTTTATATTTATTTAAGCTAAGGCAGCGAAAACTATATGACCTCTATGTCTCTATTATTCTTTCAATCCATGTAAAATATAGATAGTCAGGTATTATATTTATAGTCAAGCATAAAAAAGGTAAATAATTGTGATGAATACTAAACCTGGCATCCGATATGGCTCATGCTGCGCGGCGTTGCCAAACTAAACACAGGGCAACGTTGCCATATGTGCAAAGTGACGGAACTGGGCAGGAAAAAAAATTTCGCCTCCTGCTGTGACTGACTGCCCCATCACTGGGTATATATGGGCAAAAAATTCTCTCTGATACTTCGTTGAAGGAGATTGTATGCTCAGCATTATATTTTTTTTTCTTTTTTTTAAAATCAATCAGGAGTGTTCTTCTGTTGTGTGGTAGGCGGTATAGAATATCGCCATAGCTTATGCTTTCCATTTCATTTACTGTTAGATCGCGATTTCGGATCCTTAACCTTTCCAAAGTAACGTAGGTAGATAGGAGATATTTCTTCCTCGGTGGATGAGGTGGAAGTACACTACTGCAGAAGGTCAAGGACCCGAAAGTTCGATCTAGCAGCAAATGAAATGGAAAGAATAAACTATGGCGATATTCTACACTTCCTGTCACATAATAGTAGAGCACACCTAAGGGATAAAGAAAAATTTTCAAGGAAATATACAATGCTGAACTTACAGTAACATCCAACGTAAGTATATATAGCCTATTTGAGAAAATATCCTAATCATATATACCCTGTATCTATCTATCTATCTACCTATCTAACACACACACACACACACAGTGTCCCAAGATCAGATGAATTAAATTCAGGAAGTAATTCTAAGGCTGATATGAAGCAGTAAATATCAATAAGGATCCATTTATCAGCTAATTGTACTACAATTACTGATGACTTTGTGGGGGAATTATGAGGAAGACAGTTTCACCCATAAAGTCATCAGTATCTGTAGCTCCATGATAGCTGAAAATTGAACTCCTGTCGATATACAATTTTTTTTACTCAAAATTGACCCTAGAACCACCTCGTGAAGGTAGTACTTCAAGTCCCGGGACACCCTGTGTACATGACAAGCACATAATGTTTAAGGCTGAATTCTGCGCGGGTATTCATGGGGGTTCGCCCAATAGCCTGTTTGAATCTGATGGACTTGGTCTGCGAGAATCAGATAAAATATAAACACAATAATGTGTGGCTGTATTGGACTAAATCCAAATTACGAGTATAAACCAAAAATGACTAAAGTATCCGAGGTGGATGTGATGGTTCTGACTGGAGGTAGTGAAATGAATGAATAAGAACTGATCTGTCTGGGCACTTAACTAAACTGCTTGGACCTAAGTAGATGTAACAGCCGGACTGGACTGTTATGAACCCAGTCTGACTAATCTCAACCTGAATGGACCTGACTGGGTTTTAATGCACTTGTATATAACCTGTATGGATCTGATTCAACCCAACTGAACCTTATAGGCCATCATAGAACTGAAGTGATGCGCGGTTGCTCAGAAAAAAAAAAAAAATTCAAATGGTCAGAAAGAGCCTGAATAGAACTACACTGTTGTAAAGGGACCTAAAATAACCGGAATGAACATGAACTGGCCCAAGACTGACATTCGCATACACTCTTTTCATGTTACCATCTGATGATCTGGTACTGGAAAAAAAAAAAAAAAAAAAAAGTAGTTTCAATAAAGCTTCACAAATACTGCAGTTGGAAAATGTGTGAAAATTGAGGGGTAAAAGGAACTGAGTGCATCTTTTACAAAACTATCACTTGTTGGCTATAACTACAGACACACACACACACACACACACACACACACACACACACACACACACACACACACACACACACACACTGATTATTATAACGATAAACAATAAACTTAAATACTTTTCAGTTATGCTCTCGCGAGGATTAAAGTACACGATCTCTCATGAATTTAGGATGAAGTCATGTTAATGACAAGAAATTCCAAACAGATGGCGTCAGAGTTTATCTTGACTCTGGGCTTCCATTTCACAAACAGACCTCGCGTGGGAAAAGATGGCTGATATATATATATATATATATATATATATATATATATATATATATATATATATATATATATATATATCAGCCATTGCAAGTCCACTGCTAAAAAAAAAAAAAAAAAAAAAAAGGCCTCTGCCATATTTTCCCACGAATTCCTTGACTGAACCAAGCTCTGCCACGTTTTGCTTGCAAACTTTTTTATCTCTTCCCTCCACCTCCTATCTGGCCATTTTCTGCTACGTTTACGATCTCTTGGAGTCCAGTCAGTCAGCCTCTTCCTCCATCGGTTATCCCTTGTTCTTGCTACATGACCTGCCCACCTCCATTTCTCTTTTTTTATGGCTTCTATAATGTCTCTGACTTTAGTTTGCTCTCATTCAAGTTGACCTTTTTCCTGTCTCATAAGGGTACTCCTAAGATTAACGTTTTCATTTCTCTTAGAGAACGGATTAGTTGATTTTCCATTCATTGTCAATTTCTAGGTCTCACAACTGTATGTCATAGCTGGAATTATAAATTCGTTATATACTTTTCGTTACATACATATTGGCAAGCCACTTTTCATGATGTCTCTATGTTTACCGAGAGCATTCCATCCAATTGTGATGTGTTTTTTATTTCACAATCGTTGTCTTTCGTTAGTGTTAGTATTTGCCCTAAGTAATTGCCAAGTAATTGTGCTCTTCGACTTCATGTATTTTTTTTCTCTCTCATTCTCGTGACGCTGTTTGGTGTATGTGAATTAAACATTAGCTTTACTCCCGTTCCTCTTTACTCCTACTTTGAGACTTTCCTTATTTAGGTAATTTGACAGTGTTTGGAAACTTCCTCTACTGTTGTTAGCCTATGATAATGTAATGTTAAGTGAAGACGAAGAGGAACTGCAAGGCTTAGTGAATGAGTTTGGGAGTTTAAGAAACGGAATCTAAAGGCGAATGTAGGGAAGAGTAAAGCTATGGTCTTCGAGAGAAATGAAGTCACTGATTGCACTGTGAGGTTGGATGGAGAGGAAATGGAAAATGTGAGTCTATTTAAGCACTTGGGTAGTGTGATGTGTAAAGATGGGAGTTTGGAGGATGAAGTGCTTGAAAAGGTACAACGGGGAAGAAAGATTGTCTGTTCTTTGAAAGCAGTGATAAGAAATATGTAAGTGAGAATGCAAGTAAAAGTCATTGCATGATAGTATTGTGATACCAGCTCTACTGTATGAAAGCGAAGCTTGGGCTTTGTTGGAGGGACACAATTCAAGACTGAGAACAGTGCAAATGAGCTGAGGGGAGCATGTGGAGTTACATGGGGAGACTGACAAATAAGAAAGTGAAGGAGCGTTGTGATGTGGATGTGGATGTGACAGAAAACGTTAAGAGAAAATTTGGGGTGGTTTGGCCATGTGGAGAGGATGGAGAGCAAGACACTAACGAGAAGAGTGTATGTGAGTGAGGTTGAGGGGGGAAGAAGGAGGTGGAGGCCGTGGATGAGATAGGGTGATGGAGCGGAGAGGTATATGCGAGAGGAGGTGTGTAAGCTGGGGGAAGGGCAGCAAAATGGCGGAGGACTGGGCGACATGGAAGTAATTTGTTTCTGGTCACCCCTTACTGGATTAAGGCGTCTGGCAATAAGTAGGTAGACAGAAGAGTCTTGCAATGTATCTGCTGTTTCTGAGATTAGGACAATGCCATCTGCCCATCTTAAATGGTTTAGATTTTCTCCTATGTTTACTCCCTTTTTCTCCCGGTCTAGCTTTCTGAAAATATTTTCTAGACATGCTGTTCTGACGCAGTCCCTTCTCAGTCCTAATTTTTTCCAAATGGTTTTGAAATTTGATTTTATGTTTTCGACCAGTTTTAGTGTTATCATTTACTCCTTGTTCCAGCATTTAATTTATAATTGCTGTGTGCTCTACTGAGTCGATATCCTTTTCCTAATCAACAGAACCTAAGCACAGTGGTTTATTATATTCTGTAGTTTTCTCGATTAGCTTATTCATGTGTACGTGTTTAGTGGTTAAATACCCGCTTCGGAATCCTGCCTGCTCATGAGATTGGTTTTCTTCCAAATTTGTTTTTATTCTGTTCGTAAGGACTTTAGTGAAGAGTTTGTAAATAACTGGTAATAAGGTCTTGGGTCGATAGGTACCAAGATCTTTTGAGTTACCTCTCTTGTAAAGCAAAAAAAAAAAAAAAAAAACTACTACATTACACCATAGTTGGGGAATTTTCTTCTTCATAATACACTGACGACATAAATGGGCAAGCCTGTTTTGTACTTCTGCATACGACACTAAATCTGCTAGTATTCAAGTTTTTCCTGGGGCCTTCCCTCTTTTTATACTTTAAGAGACATGTTTTCGTCTGCTGTTACCTCAGGTATTTCACTTGTGTCAACTGAACAGTTAGCTATTAGTACTAGTATTGTCTTTGATGCATACAGTTCTTTGTATAATTCTTCAGCTCTCTTCATCATCTTAGCTCTGCATTTAATGACTTCACCGTTTTTGTCTTTCAGTGATATATATTTTTTTTCCCAGTGCCATTTTACTTCGAACCTGTTTTACTTTCTCTTGTATTGATGGTTCCTTTGAAATGATCCATGTTTCTCTTTCTTTTTTCCTCTCCCTGTCTCCTGTTGATAAGCTCATTTAATACTGCTCTGTTTCCCCATTCTTTGTTTTTCCTTTCTTCTCTTCATGAGCTCGTGGGTCATTTTTGATACTTGTTGGCTTTGATTGTATTAGCTTTCCCTGCTACCTCTGCTGATTCTTTTAGCACTTTTGTTAGTCTATCATTCAGCTCATCAGTGTCACACTCAGCCTAATCTGTTCGTTATTTCTTACTGAAAAGCTGCTTTGTTTTCGCTTGCTTTCGTTGAGCATACCTTTTTATTTTAGTTAGCTACTTTCTTTCACTTCTGAAATTGAATATGGCTGTGCAATCCACCATTCTATGGGCTCATAGGTCCCTACCCGGGGGTTCCCTTCTTTATTAAATTTTGAAAATGCCCAGTTTTGTCCTATATTGAGGACACGGTGCAAATGGGATATATTCAATTTATATATATATATATATATATATATATATATATATATATATATATATATAAACTAGCAGAGGTACCCGGCGCGGCGTTGCCAGGCCAAAAAGACGAACATTCTAATCCTATTTGTTCTAGTTCAATCTTTCTTTCTACTCCAGAAAGACCATGTACCTCTCAAATGACCTCGGAGGTCAACCTCACTAGCCTATGTCCGAAATGGAGGTCATGTGAGTCTCCATGCCAAATATTGGACTGCTGGGTCCAGTCGCTCGAATGTATATTACCGCTGACCTCAAATGACCTCCGGTCGGTGACCTCAAATGACCCTGGAGGTCAACCTCACAGAGCTTATGTCCGAACTGCAGGTCATGTGAGTCTCCATGCCAAAAATTTGGCTGCTGGGTCCAGTCGCTCGAGCGTGTATTACCAGTGACCTCAGATGACCTCGGAGGTCAATCTCACATAGCCCATGTCCGAACCGGAAGTCATGTGAGTCTCCATCCCAAAAATTGGGCTCCAGGGGTACCCGACACTGCCCTAGCCAAAAAGGCGATCATTTTACCAGTGACCGAGTGACCCAGATCTGAATTTTGACCCCCATAAAACCATCCTTGGGTTACCCTGATTCAGAATATATATGGGTCTGGGGGTCTCTGACCCATGGTTTGAACGTGATTGAAGGACAAACAACGTGGCTTACATATATATATATATATATATATATATATATATATATATATATATATATATATATATATATATATATATATATAGTGTGTGTGTGTGTGTGTGTGTGTGTATTCTCCTGATAATTTTAATCAGCTGAGGATAGGCTTTTCGAACAGGAGTTGTTATGTTAGTGAACCCCTTCAGTGCTAGAGACTGAATTATCCGACAACAGCAAGAAAAAAAATACAAAGACAAAATAAGATTTTTAATCAGAAAAGCAATGCACAGCGATTTTACCATTCAGCAACTTCACTCCGAAACTCAAATGCAAGCTAGAAGCGAAGTCTAGGTGAAAGTGAAAAAAAGAAAATGAACTCATAGTGTTCAGGACTGGGAAAAATTCTCTATAAGCAGTTCCACAATATTTCCCTGATAACCCGTGAACTTCTAAAGAAAAAAACACAGTAAATGTAGACAGGACTACTGTCAGAGTTGAGAGAACACCAGGCGGAGCAATCGTCCAAAGGGCATTGCCCCAAGTTTAAGAGTCTGGGCCGTTGGGTTCAAGCCAGTTATTGTATCCTGAAAGCTAAATTTAGGCATTACTGTACCTCGTTACAAAACCACCTGTATTAAGTTTCAGTGTACTCGAAAAAATACTTAATATCTAGCTGAGAACATGTAAATTTAAATGTAGTCATATCTGACGTTTTCAGAATATTTGTAAGCATTTTTCTGCTAGTAGGAGTATACTTCACGGTCACAGTTTATTGTCCTTGTGACTGTGAATGTTCGAGAGTGGCAGGTCATTGTTTCTTGTGCCCTTCCAGAAAACATATACAGTATATGATTAATGGGTTTTGCAATCGCTCTTTATATTTCGAAGTACGGCCAGTAACCGAATCTTATGCGCTAACCTTTTCTGTGCTATTAAGAAATGAAAATATGAGTCTTCCAGTTTCAAATTCTTTTTTTCGTACCAGAAAAATACATGTTATCGGTAATTACCCTACATCATACGTATTAACCACGATCGGCATGGTACAAGATACCTAATATTTTCCTGATAAACGAAACAGTATTTACATTTATTGATGCGTTCTGTTACAAGAGTAAATATTACGAATACTAGTAAACTGGAATATTCACTACCTGCCGAATACAATATAGTTTGTTTCTCTGCTGAAATTTTCTCAGGACAGTTAATCTAGCAGTATGGTATGACTAAACTGTAATAATCTTACCATCACAGTCAAGTAGAACTGTATCTATTTCTCCCAGCAGCTGCTGAAGGGAGTCTTTATCCATAACCATAGGCAGGGAATCCATATTGGCTTGTGGGTGTGGTAAACGGAGAGGATATGCGTGGGGGTAGAGCGAGAGAGAGAGAAAGTGAGAAAGACACTGCCCGGCACACCCGCTCACTAGCTCAGTCCTGAAATAACTCCGTGAATAAGCGGGCGCCCCTGCCGGCTATCTTGCGACCAGCGTTGTTATTAATATGTCGCTACGTTGCCGCATTTCTTATCATGGCCCCCTTGAAATTTAGGGAACTCCGTATTATTCCAAATTATGCTACAGACTTCCACTGAGATAAAGATTAAATAATACTACTCACGTATGCTCTGAGTGTGATGGACTAAAAAGGTAGGGAGATGGGAGCAGAAGCCTCTTCTCGTACCTCCTCCGCCACAGGAAAGGGTAATGGGAGGCTCCATCTGATGCATCCTTTGTCCTTCATTTCTTCTCCAAATGGGAGCAGACGGTCATTCTCTGGAGAGTTCTCTACCATATATAAATATGGCAAACTAGATTATAATGATGATGATGATGATGATGATGACGAGGAGAAGGAGGAGGATGCAGATGATGATGTCGGTGTTCTAGATAAGGTTTGACAAAGTCAGTAAATACCGTAAGCAAAATGAATGGTCAAAAGTTATATCGTAACACATCAGTGACTCAGAAACTGATGGATCTTTTCAGTATTAAATAGCGTTTTGTAGCCTCAGAGAAATACATAAATCAAGTTAATTGAGGAAAAAGAGGAAGAGAAACTATAGCTACCCATTTCAGTCTAACTTGGCAAAAAAAATGTCCTCTTCATTTTGAATGCCCAGTTATAGCATCTGATTAACCTTGGAAGATGATGCTACCAATGAAGAAGTGCTCTGTGAAAGATACTGAGCCTTAGTATTGTGATATTCTGCTACTGAGCTACGTGAAATAAATAAACTGGAAGGGTATTTAGAAGGCAGTAATTTGTGCCTCCATCAAAGTTTAATACAGTCCACTGAAAACTTGGCAATGTGCAATTTTTTTTAAATATACGCCTGTGTCCCAACCTCATCATTTGGTGGAGGTAAACAGGCAAGTGGGTAGGTAATTAAGTAGGCAGGGCAGCAGGTAGGAAAAAAGGTAGGTAGGAAGACAAGAGGGAGATGGGAGGTAGTGCGGTAGGTAGGGAGGTAGGCAAGGAGGTAGCTAGAGAAGTAGGTAGGTAGGTAGGTAGGTAGGTGCGGAAGAACGTAGAGCGTTTGTAGCTAGGTAGGAGATGTGGGTAGGAGGCAGGTACGAAGATGGGCAGGGAGGTACGTAGGAATGTAAGAAGATGGGTACAACATATGGGAAGGTAAGTAGATAGGGAGGTAGGCAGATAATTAGGTAGTGAGGGAATAGTGACATGGAAGTGCAAATTATTCACTTATATGCTGAAGGCTTAAATTACATTTTAATGCCTCCAGTGATAGGGCCACGCAGTTTACGAATGGTTAAAAAACCTGATATCAGCACATACAAAGTCCATTTAAGATGTAGGTCACTACTAACTTGATACATCGTTTCCTGTGCAGGAGTAAGAATCAAGGCTCTCAGAACCCTGCCAGCGAGTAAAAATAGGGGGTTGAGAAACGCTAATTCCTACTACCCACCACACTTTCTGAATTTATCGTTAGGCCGGTAGGGAGTACGGGGACAATATTAATATACTCCTATGTCACAGGGATAGGCTACTTGGGCTACCTTCCAGTGCAGTAAATGAGTTAATGGAATTCAGGAAACTGTTTTGTAACAGGGAGTGCATGACAAAGGTCTGGTATAATTTTTCTTGATATCCGTCGGATTGCCTCTGTCAGAGAGGAAATTATGAAGTGCATATGTGTATGAGGTATGCCTGTGATGTAGGGTCAGGAATCTCGGACCTTGAATGGTAAGTGAATGAGTGTGTGACCCATTTCACTGAGCATGTTGTTGAGTGGCTCTTCAACTCTCCGTATATCTGTCTGTCTGTCTGTCTGTCTGTCTGTCTCTGTCTCTCTCTCTCTCTCTCTCTCTCTCTCTCTCTCAATATATATTCTTCTTCGTCGTCTTCTTGCTTTTAGGACCCTGTCACTCTACCTGTGGGTGGGAAAATGAAGCATGATGGTGGTGGTGGTGGTGGCGGCGGCGGTGAGTGTGGCAGGGACAAAAGTCGTCCCGGTTTTGTCCGAAAATTAAGTGTAACGTGAAACATTTTGAGGGCTCTACCACAGATACATATTCATGGTTGGCTAGCCTGACTTTTCTCAAGTTTCATATCTGCTTCTGATGAGATGCCAGTATAAACGAACCCAGGAAATTCCGAAGCCTTAATATCCATTTTCGAAAACTGCTGCATCCGAGACACGAAATGTGAACCATATTCTGTCAGGCAACGACTGCCTGGTCGTTACATTTTACAGCTTACTACAAAACGTCAGGCACACCTGATATATACAGTACCTTCGTACTGACAGGGAAGAACAACATGCGTCCAACCAATGGAAAGAGGAGAGGATAATACATAACATTGATTATAATATTGTACAGATATAATATTTGTTAATATTGCAATGATTCAGTAATATTACATTTTAAATAAGTTGTATACATAATTGAACAAATGCAATATGGTTAAATTGGTTACTGTATGACATATTGTAAGATGTGTATGTATAACAGACACACGCCTATAATCATATATATATATATATATATATATATATATATATATATATATATGTAGCAGCCGTGGCTCAGTGGGTTAGAGCGCTCCGTTCTGACCGAAGGGTCGGAGGATCGAATCCACCCAAGGGTCATTGGTAGACATCAGGAAGGGCATCCGGTCATAAAATGCTACACGCTCCAAACCAAAGTCCTCTACCCAGGGGCAACCCCATAGCCCTTATCAAAAAAAGGGGTACCTGGCGTAAAACTCACTTTCTATATATATATATATATATATATATATATATATATATATATATATATATATATATATATATATATATATTAAATAACAGAACAGAGGAGGAAAAACAAATGAATATAAAAAAAATAATCCATACCCAAATTACTGGTGTCCTCTGTTCATAAAATATCTGTAACAGTTAGACTTGAACAGCTGTGGGTTGAAGTTTGGAGGGAAACAACTCTGGGGAAGCGAGTTCAGAGAGATGCAGTTAGGAGAATGAAAGAATTCTGCTAGGCAGAAGTTCTGCAATATGGCTGAGTGACATTCTAGTCATTAGCGCTACCAGATGCCCGTGTAGCACGAGGGAAGGCATGGAGAGGTGACACCATGGACGCAACTTCGTCTGAGCATTTGCCATAAAAATATCTGTAAAATAATGCAAGGGAGGCAACGTTCCTTCTTACTTGTAGGGGAGGTAGTATAATTGAAATGGCAGGGTTGTTAATTCTAACAGCTTTGTTCTGAATTTTGTCTAGTTATTTTTATGCAACCTCTCCACATCCATTCCACGAGGGAGAACAATATTCAAGCTGAGAGCGCATATGACTCTTATAAATTATAGCTAACTGCTCGTCAGCGAAGAAGTTACGGACTCTGTACAATAATCCAAGTTTCTTTGAGGCGGTTTTAGCAAGTGATCTAACATGAGAGGTCCAGCTGAGGGCATTGTTAAGTGAGACACAGAGAATTTCAATACTTTTGGAGATGGGAATATTAGTAGTACGAATGTATATTTGGTTTTACTAACATTAAATGAGACAAGGTTGTTTTGTCCCCATTCACTGGTCGTAGGTCTTGATTTATGGAGATGGCTGTACTGAGTTGAGAGGTAGAGATGTTAGACTTTGTAAATGGGTGTCTGAGTGTGAATGAACTATGTTGAGTCATCTGCATACGAGTGGATGGAATTGTGGGTGACAGTTAAGAGATCATTAATATGAACCAAGAATAGGGTTGGCGCCAAAACTGATCCCTGTGGCACACCAGCGTTAATTGAGTGGAAATTGGAATATACATCATCTTTTACTCTTATATTACTGTCACTAAGATATGAAGAAATCAAAGGAACAAATGACGTTAGTCCATAGCAAGGGAGTTTGGACAGCAGGGAATGGTGCCATAATCTGTCGATAGCTTTAAAAATATCAACGGCTACTGCGTGAGTTTCTCCATGTAAGTCAGTTGATTGATGGATGGTATGAGTTAGGAGATTTAGTATGTCAATGGTGGATCTTTCGTGGCGAAAACCATATTGTCTATCGCTAATTAAGTTGTTGGATTCAAGATTTTTAACAATGTGTTTATTAATTAGTTTCAAATACCTTACCAAGAGAAGATGTGACAGCTATTGTTCTGTAATCAGAGGGGTCAGAGGAACTTCCTTTCTTCGGAATTGGGTGGATATTGGCTTCTTTCCATGAATTTGGGAATGAAGAAGTACGTATGCATAGTCTGAATAATTTAGCTAGAACAGAGGCAAGTTCAGAGGAACACTTTTTCAAAACAATTGGTGGAAATCCATCTGGGCCTGGAGCTTTGTTGGAAGGTAAATTGTCTAGGATGGATTTTACATATCCTGTCTGTATTTTAAGTAGGGCAATTTCGGGAGAGCGAAGTTCAAGTACTGGGACATTCTGGCTGGCATCCTCTATGGTGAAATTTCTGGCAAATGTAGCGGCAAAAATATCTGCATTCCCACGCGGGTCATTTGTAATGCTGCCATCTGAAGATTTTAGAGGGGGAATGGAAGATGACTTGTTAAAGTTATTATTGAAAGAAGTAAGAGTTGACCAGAATATTCTATTGTCATTAGGGTTGTTAAGTAGTTTTGATGCTTGCTTTTGAAGAAAGTTTGATTCAGCTGATTGGTTAGAGCTTTTGCATGATTTCTAGCGATTTTAAATTGAAAGAGTGATTCAGATGTTTTTGATTTTAAGTAAGAGTTATATGTTAATGACTTTTGGGCTGTTGCTCTGGCACAGTTGCCATCAAACCATTTTGGAGAGTTCGATGTATTAGTGAACTGTAGATTTGGTATGAATAAATCCATACCAGCTAGTATTAAGTCGCAAATGTGGGACTGGGTAGATTTGGAATCACAAGAGAAGAAAGACTGCCATGGAATGTCAGCAAGATAATTTCTAAATCCATCCCAGTTTGCCCAATCAAAGTCTTGTAGAAATTTCGTAGCTTCTTGTAGTGTGTTTTGTAGAACAGTTATACATATATTAGACTCGTGGACGAGTGGTTGTTATACATGAGTATTTTTGTAAGTAGGTAATCTTCATTCCCTTTTGTCATGTAATGACAGGAGAGGTAAAGATTAGTATGGGACTATTTTTATTTGTCTTGGAAATATTAACAAAGTCTCTCACACACGAGTGAAGTATAGAGTCCCACTAGCTACCTCCCTGTCTCGCTCTATCTCTCTCTGCCACCTTCTCGCCCCTGTTGCCAGCCTCCTCCTCCCTACTACCTGTTGGTAGTGTGGCCTGCCCCATTCTGAGCTCTGATTGTTACATTCTCGTTTAGCAGGGGTCGTGTCACGTGCGCTATACTGTCGTGGAAACATCTAGAACACTGCACGTCTGTGTGTATGTACAGCTTCCGGTGCAGGACCAGCATTCCTTCACATTAAGAGTAGCAAGCTAATTTCCTTTTGCTTGATTTTAGCTGATACAATACCTATCTCACACCCTGGCTTGGTGCTTCTGTCCATCTATCTATCTGTCTATTTATCTATGAGTTGTTTTATTATAATATGGAGTCCTGACATCGTTCGGTCACGCGAGCTGGCGGTCCTCTGACACCAATCATCATTGACATATGCTAATCTGTTAATACATAACGTTGATTATAATATTGTACAGATATAATATTTATGTTAATATTGCAATGATTCAGTAATATTACATTTTAAACAAGTTGTATACATAATTGAACAAATGCAATATGGTTAAATTGGTTATTGTATGACATATTGTAAGATGTGTATGTATAACAGACACACGCATATAATTGTGCAATGGTAATATTGCTAGGTCATTACATTACATATGGAGTTATCCCTTTAGTAATGTCTAATGTTTCACCTAACTTGTGTGATGATTCTGGTAATACAGAATTGTAGTAACTTTGTATTAATTGTTACATTATTGTATTTTAACTGTTACCCGGTACATATCGTTTATAGTTTCATGACTGTAGCAAGTGTTATATAATTCTAGTAACACTGAAGTAATATTGTAGTAACATTGTAGTAATACATTATTGTAACATTTTATGAATTGTTACATAGTATTGTAGTAACACTGTTGTAATACATAATTGTAACATTGTATGAATTGTTACATAATATTGTAGTAACATTGTAGTAATACATAATCGTAACATTGTATGAATTGTTACATAACACTGTAGTAACATTGTAGTAATACATAATTGTAACATATGAATTGTTACATAATACTTTAGTAACATTGTAGTATTACATAATTGTAACATTGTATGAATTGTTACATAACTGTATTGGAATTGTTACATATCGTTTGTAGTTGCACGATTGTAGCAAGTGTAACATAATGCAATCATTTGTCGTTACATAATTGTAATAATTGCAGTCCTGACATCGCTAATCCGGTCATGCCGCGGTCAATGATAGTGATGAAGTGCCATGCCACTGGCTCGTGGAGAACAATAATTTGCTTTTTGTTTCACTTATAGAAGGAGTTTATGTGGTATTTTGGCATTTGTAGTAACACCTATTTTCATTTATTTGTTATGTGATCTTACTGTTTTTTTTTTTTTTTATGTATTGATTTTCTATAGTTTGTTTTTCTTCATTTGTCTACGCTTTTTCGGTGTTGTCCGAGGTTGCGTAATTGCTGGCTAATTCCCCTGGGACCCTTTTTTAAGGTTTAGTTTATATTGCACAGATATTACTGAAAATGATATTATATAGCCCCATATTTTGTTATTTTATATATAAAATATATGTACACTATATACATTATTAACTATATACACTGACTTGTTGTTCACTTGCACCTATCGTGGGCAATATATGTGTCAGCACTGTGTGGAAATCTTTGCCTTCACGATTGTGTGGAAGATATTCATTCTTGCTAACGTCATTTGTGTTGGCCTCTTTTTTTTTTCTTGTATTTTAATTTGTCTGTTTCCACTAGGTAGCTTTAATTAATAAATGTTTAATACAGTTCTTTTAATCTCTCACTGAGTAACTGTGATGGTATATTTTCTTTATTACTTTGTAGATGTAATAATGTATAGCTGTATGTATGGAACACGTATTTTATGTAGGTATAAATGGTAACACTCATTTGTGGTAAATAAATGCTATAGTAAATGAATGAATATATACAGTGTAGAATATTTATTGTTGGTGCAAGTATTTAATGATTGAATTATGAAGATAATTAAAGTACAGTAGGTATATGTATTTACAGTAAGTTGTAAATATACAGCACGTTTTACATGTTTGTGCAGAAGTTTTTTGTCTATCACTGTGTATTGTATAAATGAAGTAACTATATAACTCACTAGTTTTTACCGTGATGATAATGTGAGTGGTGGTGAGTGGTGGTGTCACACACGAGTTGATTGACGTGGCGTCGTCTCAGCAAACACGCATGATGACGTCGACTTCCTACACTGGTAGCTGTGGTGAGTAAATGAGTAGCGACGAGTAACTTGAGTGAAGATGAGTAAGATGAGTTGTGAATATGAGCTTGATATTTGCCGCGTCGCCTTGACATCTGTGAACCTGCATCAGCGGTGGAGGTAGGTGGAGGTAGGGGGCGGATGGAGAGAAGGGCGGAGGTCTGGTGGATGTTGCTGTGTTCTTGCTTTTCGTTTCCTTGTTTTGTTTTTCTTTCTCAGTTTATTCTCGGTCCTGTTTTCTTGTGATATACTCGTTATGAGATGAAGAATGTTGCTACTTGTAGGTGCGTGTAGATTATACAGACGACTCGTAGAGTTGTTACTTGTAGTTGATTGTAGATGGTTGTAGTTCATTGGTTCGTTGTAGAAATTGGAAGATTGTTTGTATCAATATTTTGTTAAACTACTGGCAAGGCGTCGTGTGACCTCTTCATCTCTACATCAGCGTGATGGTCGGGGAGATGGAGGGGGGGGGGTTGGAGAGAATACTGTCAGGAGCTGGTTGTGAGTTGTTGGTTGTAAGAGGTATTGTTTGTTTTCTATCTTGATAATGTAGACTCACTGTACACTCGTAGACTCGTAGGCTTGTAGACTCGTAGACTCGTAGGCTTGTAGACTAGCAGACTCATAGGCTTGTAGACTCGTAGCCTAAACTCGTAAACTTGTAAACTCGTTCTTCTTACTGTATACTCGCTTGTGGTTACTTGATTGGAGAATTGTAGTTTCTTGATTGTGTACAATCAACTGTAGAACTGAAGCTAATCTTAGAGTCTCGCCTGCTTTTGTAGAAATTCACTGTAGATTCGTAGACGAGGTTCGTATCCCACCACTGCCACCATATCTTGTAGAAACTTCGTAGCTTCTTGTAGTGTGTTTTGTTGATTAGTTGTGCATATATTAGACTCGTGGACGAGTGGTTGTTATACGTGAGTATTTTTGTAAGTAGGTAATCTTCGTTCCCTTTTGTCATGTAATGACAGGAGAGGTAAAGATTAGTATAGGACTATTTTTATTTGTCTTGGAAATATTAACAAAGTCTCTCACACACGAGTGAAGTATAGAGTCCCACTAGCTACCTCCCTGTCTCGCTCTATCTCTCTCTGCCACCTTCTCGCCCCTGTTGCCAGCCTCCTCCTCCCTACTACCTGTTGGTAGTGTGGCCTGCCCCTTTCTGAGCTCTGATTGTTACATTCTCGTTTAGCAGGGGTCGTGTCACGTGCGCTATACATCTAGAACACTGCACGTCTGTGTGTACGTACAGCTTCCGGTGCAGGACCAGCATTCCTTCACATTAAGAGTTGCAAGCTAATTTCCTTTTGCTTGATTCTAGCTGATACACTACCTATCTCACACCCTGGCTTGGTGCTTCTGTCCATCTATCTATCTGTCTATTTATCTATGAGTTGTTTTATTATAATATGGAGTCCTGACATCGTTCGGTCACGCGAGCTGGCGGTCCTCTGACACCAATCATCATTGACATATGCTAATCTGTTAATACATAACGTTGATTATAATATTGTACAGATATAATATTTATGTTAATATTGCAATGATTCAGTAATATTACATTTTAAACAAGTTGTATACATAATTGAACAAATGCAATATGGTTAAATTGGTTATTGTATGACATATTGTAAGATGTGTATGTATAACAGACACACGCATATAATTGTGCAATGGTAATATTGCTAGGTCATTACATTACATATGGAGTTATCCCTTTAGTAATGTCTAATGTTTCACCTAACTTGTGTGATGATTCTGGTAATACAGAATTGTAGTAACTTTGTATTAATTGTTACATTATTGTATTTTAACTGTTACCCGGTACATATCGTTTATAGTTACATGACTGTAGCAAGTGTTATATAATTCTAGTAACACTGAAGTAATATTGTAGTAACATTGTAGTAATACATTATTGTAACATTTTATGAATTGTTACATAATATTGTAGTAACACTGTTGTAATACATAATTGTAACATTGTATGAATTGTTACATAATATTGTAGTAACATTGTAGTAATACATAATCGTAACATTGTATGAATTGTTACATAACACTGTAGTAACATTGTAGTAATACATAATTGTAACATATGAATTGTTACATAATACTTTAGTAACATTGTAGTATTACATAATTGTAACATTGTATGAATTGTTACATAATTGTATTGGAATTGTTACATATCGTTTGTAGTTGCACGATTGTAGCAAGTGTAACATAATGCAATCATTTGTCATTACATAATTGTAATAATTGCAGTCCTGACATCGCTAATCCGGTCATGCTGCGGTCAATGATAGTGATGAAGTGCCATGCCACTGGCTCGTGGAGAACAATAATTTGCTTTTTGTTTCACTTATAGAAGGAGTTTATGTGGTATTTTGGCATTTGTAGTAACACCTATTTTCATTTATTTGTTATGTGATCTTACTGTTTTTTTTTTTTTATGTATTCATTTTCTATAGTTTGTTTTTCTTCATTTGTCTACGCTTTTTCGGTGTTGTCCGAGGTTGCGTAATTGCTGGCTAATTCCCCTGGGACCCTTTTTTAAGGTTTAGTTTATATTGCACAGATATTACTGAAAATGATATTATATAGCCCCATATTTTGTTATTTTATATATAAGATATATGTACACTATATACATTATTAACTATATACACTGACTTGTTGTTCACTTGTACCTATCGTGGGCAATATATGTGTCAGCACTGTGTGGAAATCTTTGTCTTCACGATTGTGTGGAAGATATTCATTCTTGCTAACGTCATTTGTGTTGGCCTCTTTTTTTTTTCTTGTATTTTAATTTGTCTGTTTCCACTAGGTAGCTTTAATTAATAAATGTTTAATACAGTTCTTTTAATCTCTCACTGAGTAACTGTGATGGTATATTTTCTTTATTACTTTGTAGATGTAATAATGTATAGCTGTATGTATGGAACACGGATTTTATGTAGGTATAAATGGTAACACTCATTGGTGGTAAATAAATGCTATAGTAAATGAATGGATATATACAGTGTAGAATATTTATTGTTCGTGCAAGTATTTAATGATTGAATTATGAAGATAATTAAAGTACAGTAGGTATATGTATTTACAGTAAGTTGTAAATATACAGCACGTTTTACATGTTTGTGCAGAAGTTTTTTGTCTATCACTGTGTATTGTATAAATGAAGTAACTATATAACTCACTAGTTTTTACCGTGATGATAATGTGAGTGGTGGTGAGTGGTGGTGTCACACACGAGTTGATTGACGTGGCGTCGTCTCAGCAAACACGCATGATGACGTCGACTTCCTACACTGGTAGCTGTGGTGAGTAAATGAGTAGCGACGAGTAACTTGAGTGAAGATGAGTAAGATGAGTTGTGAATATGGGCTTGGTATTTGCTGCGTCGCCTTGACATCTGTGAACCTGCGTCAGCGGTGGAGGTAGGTGGAGGTAGGGGGCGGATGGAGAGAAGGGCGGAGGTCTGGTGGATGTTGCTGTGTTCTAGCTTTTCGTTTCCTTGTTTTGTTTTTCTTTCTCAGTTTATTCTCGGTCCTGTTTTCTTGTGATATACTCGTTATGAGATGAAGAATGTTGCTACTTGTAGGTGCGTGTAGATTATACAGACGACTCGTAGAGTTGTTACTTGTAGTTGATTGTAGATGGTTGTAGTTCATTGGTTCGTTGTAGAAATTGGAAGATTGTTTGTATCAATATTTTGTTAAACTACTGGCAAGGCGTCGTGTGACCTCTTCATCTCTACATCAGCGTGATGGTCGGGGAGATGGAGGGGGGGGGGTTGGAGAGAATACTGTCAGGAGCTGGTTGTGAGTTGTTGGTTGTAAGAGGTATTGTTTGTTTTCTATCTTGATAATGTAGACTCACTGTACACTCGTAGACTCGTAGGCTTGTAGACTCGTAGACTCGTAGGCTTGTAGACTAGCAGACTCATAGGCTTGTAGACTCGTAGCCTAAACTCGTAAACTTGTAAACTCGTTCTTCTTACTGTATACTCGCTTGTGGTTACTTGATTGGAGAATTGTAGTTTCTTGATTGTGTACAATCAACTGTAGAACTGAAGCTAATCTTAGAGTCTCGCCTGCTTTTGTAGAAATTCACTGTAGATTCGTAGACGAGGTTCGTATCCCACCACTGCCACCATATCTTGTAGAAACTTCGTAGCTTCTTGTAGTGTGTTTTGTTGATTAGTTGTGCATATATTAGACTCGTGGACGAGTGGTTGTTATACGTGAGTATTTTTGAAAGTAGGTAATCTTCGTTCCCTTTTGTCATGTAATGACAGGAGAGGTAAAGATTAGTATAGGACTATTTTTATTTGTCTTGGAAATATTAACAAAGTCTCTCACACACGAGTGAAGTATAGAGTCCCACTAGCTACCTCCCTGTCTCGCTCTATCTCTCTCTGCCACCTTCTCGCCCCTGTTGCCAGCCTCCTCCTCCCTACTACCTGTTGGTAGTGTGGCCTGCCCCTTTCTGAGCTCTGATTGTTACATTCTCGTTTAGCAGGGGTCATGTCACGTGTGCTATACTGTCGTGGAAACATCTAGAACACTATGTCTGTGTGTATGTACAGCTTCCGGTGCAGAACCAGCATTCCTTCACATTAAGAGTTGCAAACCAATTTCCTTTTGCTTGATCCTCGCTGATACACTACCTATCTCACACCATGGCTTGGTGCTTCTGTCTGTCTATCTATCTATCTATCTGTCTATTTATCTATGAGTTGTATTATTATAATATGGAGTCCTGACAAAAGTGTCATCGGGTCACCCTGACAGGTTCAGAACGGGGAGGTGTGGGGGGGTTAACTAATGAGGCTTTGATGAGATTATGGTCGGAGAATCCAAGTGGTGACAATACCTCTATCCTGTATTGATCTGGATTATTTGTCAAGAATAAATCCAAGAGATGGGCATTATGGTCAGGATTATCACAGGTAATCTGGTTGGTTGCTTTACCAGCTGGGTGAGATTAAACGATTCTGCAAACAGCTCGCACTCTAAACGAGCGTCGTCAGTCCTGGCAAAATGCAATAACCATTCAACATTATGTATGTAAAATCACCCAAAATGGTAATTTCGGTGCTAAGGGCAAGGTTAAGGTTAAGGTTACTTAACTGTGTGGATATGGAATCAAATACACTGAGTTTCGAAGAAGCACTGGGGGAGCGATAGACTACACAAATATATTTGGTAATATATTGACAGTTTAGTTTATACAATGAGTAATCAAAACTAGATGAAGTGAAGTTTAAAATAGTGTCAACTGCATATTGAGATCTGATATATATATATATATATATATATATATATCAATCATTTCCTGTGGCACCTTCGGGGATGCATAGGGCCTCGATGAACTCACACCACCACATATTATCTTGTGCTAACTCTTCAAGATCTCCCCAACACTCATCTCCAGCTTCCCGTCTCATTGTCCTCACCCACGTCTCTTTTGGCCTTCCTCTACCTCTCCTACCAAGTGCCACCCACCCTGGTGTACCTCGTACTATTCCCTGTCTCCTATACACATGTCCTAGCCACTTCCATCGTGAGAACCTAACATATTCATCGACCGGCTGCACTCCCGTTATTTCTCTAATTCTACTATTTGGTATCCTTTCCCACCACTTAACTCCTAATATTCTTCTAAGTGCTTTGTTTTCAAACACAAAGAATTTATTTTCCATAGTCACTGTGCTGTACCAAGACTCGTGTCCATAAATTAAGATACTCCTAACCATTACCTTATAAAGTTTGATTTTTGTATGCACAGAAAAATTGTTATTCCAAATATTTTTAAGCATTCCTATTGCCTGATTAGCCTTCTTTAACCATTCCTCGAATTCAAAGTTCAAAGAACCATCCTTGGCTAAATAAGTACCTAAATATTTAAACCTATCAACTTGCTTTACAACCATACCTCCAATTACACATTCCTGCGCATTTTCCATATTCATATTGATTATTTCAGTTTTTCCACAATTAATAACCAAACCCACCTTGCGACCTTCACTCACCAAACAGTCCAACACTCTCTGCATCTCTTCTGGCCCATCACAAATCAAAACTATATCATCTGCATAATCTAAATCCAAAAGTTTCCTGTTCTCTCCCCATAGTATACATGCACCGGTTTCTGTTCCAACGCGTTTCATAATGTAATCAATGACCAATATAAATAGTAAAGGCGATAGAACACCACCTTGAATTACTCCGGACTTGACTTCAAACGAATCACTCAGACAACCATCAACCATCACTTTACAAAATGTGTCCTCATGCATGTTCATAATGACCCTCACAAACTCCTCTGGTATTGCATAATGTCTCATGATCTTCCCCATAGTTTCTCTCGAAACACTATCAAAAGCCTTTTCAAAATCAACACAACAAAGACTTAACGGTACTCTCATTTCATTAACTTGCTGCATCAAATGCCTAACTATAAAGATCTGATCATTGCAACCACGTCCCTTTCTAAAACCAGTCTGTTCATCCCTCAGAATACCCTCAACCACCGGCTTCAACCTATTTAACAACACTCTACTGAAAACTTTCAAAGCTATCGGTGACAAAGAGATTCCCCTCCAATTACCACATTCACTCAGGTCTCCCTTCTTCGGAACTTTAACAATTACACCATTCTTTCAAACTGATTATATATATATATATATATATATATATATATATATATATATATATATATATATATATATATATATATATATATAGAGGAATGAATCCCGAACAGACAGTTCAAACATTCGGTTTAAGCAGCACTGTAGAAAGGTGGATTAGGCGCTTTCGGGAAAAAGGCACAACAGAGAGCGTTCATCATTCAGGTCGCCCTCGTGTTACCACACCAATACAGGGCAAGGAAATAATCACAACGTTGGAAGGTAGCACTTGTAAGCAATGCTTATTCTCTAAGAGACGAACCAAAAATGAAGCACACGAATAGTTGTCCGTAGTCTTCTGGGTTATGTGTTCAGACTCTCGCCTATGGGATTCATTTCAATACTCACAACACAACATTGGATTATCAGTATACGTTATCACTATCCTCATCATTATACACTAACTCTACCCTCATATGAAACAATGTTAAATGATAATAGATAATGACAATCACAGCTCATAAGTACCAACTTAAGCTAAGCAGAAATTAAATTAATGAAAAAGTAGAACCAAAATCTGGACTTCCTTTCGGTGTACAACAACAAGATAGGCTCAGGCGTGGTAAATAAACACTGGTTTCTTAAGTTCGCTGTCTTTATTTTTCCAAATAATTGATCGACACCAAATTTAGTCACAGTTTGGACCCCCGACATATGTACTCGAGCGAAAGATTTATCGCATCAGCTAGAAATGGGGGCAGGGGCTGGGAGGAAAACTTTGTAGTACAGCACCGAACATTTTTTGATATCTCAGCCAATTTTGAAGTTACAAGAAAGATAGACACCAATTTGTAAATCGCATAAAAATCCTTAGTTATTTACATTTCTCAGACAACCTGTAATTCCCAATAGTTTTTCCGTAAATCAAGGAAACGATTTTTTTTATAAGGCAGATTAGCATGACAGCAGGCTGCGCAAGAAGTAACGCCTGAGGTTGCGTATTTTCCGACAATTGCTGAGAGTAACCAGGTTCTGCCTTTTCAAAACAAATAATGCCTTCTGTTTGGCCCTAGACCTAAAATCAATACAAGAGGAGTTCTGGTTTTAGGAAGTGTGAGGGAATATTTTTGGTGTAATCTAATAAGTTCATTTTAGCATTTTCAGGTCAGGAAATCAGAGGAAGATGATGAGCCACATGAGACAATAATATTCAACACTGCTTAACTTGCTCCCTCACTCGCTTGAACTCGTTCCACACTTTCAGTGAGGACGCCTATTACATGTTTACACTTAATGCTTGCCGACTAACTTCACTGTTCTCACAAGTACCTGAGCTATACAAGCTGCACTGACGCTGACCTGACACTGAACTAAACTCAAACTAAACTGAACTGAACTCAAGGCGCTTCCACCACCTTATATAGCCTTGCATTCTTCTCCAACATTCTAGTGCACTCTCGAAGGGGGAACAGTTACCATCTCGGAGACATTCAAAATATCCAGAGTTTTCTTGCACTGCATAACACTCTAAATTATTCAACATACTAACTGAGATAAAGTTACATAGTTTAACAACAAATCACATAAATAAATCATTATATAGAAAAAAAAAAAAAACAGCATAAAATTTAATGCATAACTTTACAAAACATCTCCGCTCACAAACAACAGGCTAACTGGCAACTCTGACACGTAACCGAACTTCTAGAATCATCGAGAATACTCCAGCACTACCTAACTAGCAAATCCCGCTTCTCAACACTACCGCCTCCCTAGTCCTTTTGTCATCCCGACAAAACTACACAATGTGTAGAAATGTAATCCTTAATCCAAGCTAAACATCTAATTGTCCACAAAATAATCCTTCAACTTACCAGGTCTTCTCCTATGCTGCCTCCAACGATGTCTCTGCTTTTCCTTACAGTCCACTCCTCCTGGAATGTCTTAGTCCTTCTTCTCCTGAGAAACAGTCACCATCCTCTTGTACTTCATCTCCTTGGTCCTCTTCAACATCGCTGGCTGTGGGTGAGCACGATTCCTCAGAGACGTCCCAGCTGTACTGTCCTAGTCCATGGTACTGTCACAGATGATTCACGTGTACCACCTTTGGCCGAGATTTCCTGCCTCCCTGAAACCGGTACGTTATGTCTGATAGGTAGTCCAACACAGTGTAAGGCCCATCCCACGGGCTCTGCAGCTTCGGTGACTGTTCCTTCTTCCACTGAGGATTGTATAACCAAACTTTGTCACCATCCTTGAAGCTCACGTCACATGCCTTGACATCATACTTGCACTTCATCACCCCTCCTGAAAACTTAAAGGCTCCTCGCACTTAATGATGAACCTCACCCAGTCTTTCCTGAAGATACTTCACACAGCTGGAGGTGTCTGTAGGCAGCTCCTCACCAGGTGGTCTTCCCATTAACAAGTCAATGGAAAATGTACCTTGTGGCCCAGCATCAGTTTTGCAGGGGTGTAGCTGGTAGACTCATGGGGTGCAGACTGATATGCCATCAGCGATGCAAGTATATTTCTGATCCTACTCCGTCTGTCCCTCTACGCAGTACTTGTCCAGTTCTTGTCCAGGGGTTCAGTTGAATTTCTCCACCATCCCATCTGACTGTGGCCTTAGTGGGGTTATCCTGGTCTTCTTAATCCCCAGTAACTTGCAGCACTCGCAGAACACAGCAGACTGATTTTAATGTAGCTCCTGTGACATCCCAAAACGACAGAAGAAATGGTCAACCAACACCTGAGCAACAGTCGCAGCCTCTTGATCGGGGATGGCATAGGCTTCTGGCCACTTTGTGAAGTAGTCCATGGCGACACATATATAGTAGTTTCCTCTTTCAGTGAGTGGTATAGATCCAGCAATGTCCACCACGACTCTTTCCATCAGTGCATCCACTTGGTACAGCTGGAGAGGGGCGCAACCACGTTTCTTGGGTCCCTTCTTGGCACAACATACATCACAGGCCCGACACCACTCTTCAACATCCTGATGCATATCGGTCCAGTAGAACCTCTCACAGCTGGCTTAGAGTTTTTTTCACTCCCAGGTACCCACTAGTGATCTGGTTATGGGACTCATCCAAGATCTCGGACCTCATTTTCTTCGGAACCACCAGTTGCCAATACTTGCTTAGGCCATCGGGTATCTCCCACAGACACTTCAGTAGTCCGTTGTTCAAACGAAGAAGGTTCCATTGACTCCAGTAGCTCTTAATCGCAGGGATGAAACAGGAAACCTCTTCCCAAGATGGTCGCACTGTACTCCGCTACAGCCACTCTAGCACTGGTTGTAAATCTACATCCTCTTCAGGTCTTCAGCTGACACTGGCCCTGTCACAACAATACAGAGGCATTTCTTGTTAAGATTCCGCTGAACCGGTAGAGAGGCGGCCTGCAGTCCTAATGGACCCAGGATCGAATCCCGGCTGGGGCAGGGAACAGTTTAAGGATTTGAATTTCCTAAAACGCAGACTTTCCTGATCTACCAGATGACCCGCCGACATGTCGTAAAAATACCCCCGCTAATACCAATACACCAGTCCTGTATGAGACAGCCCTAGCATATATTCAATATGGACGGTGGGTGTTAGCGCCGAAGTGGTGACATGTGGAGGTGTAGGAGGACTACTGGGCCTTGGGATAGGTGACTGCCCCTAAGAAATAGGCCCTGAGCCTTTGCCCAGAGTCGGACACAAAAAAAAAAAAAAAAAAAAAAAAAAAAAAAAACACTGCTTGCCATCTGTTATTCCATCTTCTCTCATACTATCCATCAAGATTCTCTTGCATTTCCTCAGTGGTGGGGCTACTGGGGAAAAACTGTCTGGATGTTGCCTCTTGTTACCAACCTTTACTTTACCCTCATCCTTCTTGTCTTCTGCAGCTTTTTTCCTCCCGTCCTTCTCATTTGGACAGTCATAGCTGAAATGTCCTACCTCACCACATGTTCAACACCCGTTTGTTGCAATCGTGGGTTTCCTTGTACTGTTCTGTTCTTTCTCCTTCTTCCCTTTGTAACAATCCACTTTCTTGTGTCCTGGCAACCTCCTCTAATCTTCTGTTCTCTCTTCCACTTTTGCAATCCACCTTCCATTGTCCTGGCTTCTCACAATACCAGCAACTTCCTCTGATCTTCTCCTGTTTCCTCTTCCACTTGTAGCTGTCTTTTTTCCTATGTCCTGGCTTTTCACAGTACCAGCAACTTCCTTCAAATTTTTCCGCTTCACTTACCTGCCCCTTTCTTGACTTGAATCCCGCATTGCCTGAAAAGTGGACGTACTGGACCTGACGTAGGACTCAAAGTGCCATGGCTAGTGCTTCTTGCACGCTTCTTGGCTGTGCCTGCTTCACTTGCACTTTCAACTCTGCACTGTCAAGAGCATCGATGAACTTATCCCTCAGAAGAATAGCAAACAGGTTAGGTGCTGCTCTAGGGTATGCCTCATATGCCATACTCTCCAGGCCATGAGCAAGCTGCTGTAAGGATTCGCTTCGAGCCCGTACACTGCTCCAGACTCTTGCTCTGCAAACCTCAGTCAGGTACAGTCACGCGTACTAATTTCTGCTCAGGGGTTACCCCTTCCTTCCCCCCTCTACCCTGGCCAGAGGGAAGGGGGGAATCACGAACAAGTCTTCCCCGCCTTCTGCCCCCAACTCCCCCACCCTCCACCTCCAGCTGCCAGTTACTGATTAGACGCAAATTTTCTCATGTCCTGTAAACATGACTAAACTGTCGTCGCACACGCTTTCAACGGCCAAGATTTGGACTATATTTAAGAATGAATTATTACCGTATTGAACTGCATTCTCAAATTGAAAATATTCACCATCATTGTAATCCAGTGTCGTCCGCTGCACAATTCTGGGTTCCAGTGCTTACCTTTTCACTTCCCCATCTCTCTCTCTCTCTCTCTCTCTCTCTCTCTCTCTCTCTGAATTTACTTTTCCCACTCACTCTTTCTTTTTAAATTTATATAACTTTCTCTTTGCTTCTCTTCCCCTCTCCCCCTTCTCTCTCGTTCTTTGTCTTAAGTCTTCCCCGCCTCTCACCCCTCCCCTCCCCCCACCTTAGGCCTGATCAGCAGTCAGTTATAGCGTCACCGCTCCTTCGTATATCGTGTGCAGGCAACATTTGTCACACACACTTAGGTCAGATGTATGGAAAGCTGATTTTTATTTTATATATAATTGTATTTCTCGTTATGTGCCAAGGTCAAATAGAGAACACCAGACCAATATTCGTAATTTTTATTAGAGTGACCGTTCCACTTCACATAGCTGGGTAGCTGGGCTTATAAACTACACACACACACACACACACACACACACACACACACACACACACACACACACAGGACTTAAATTTTGCACTGACAGCGTGGCGACTACAAATATATTCATTCTAACAACTGGATCTGCTGGCTCCAAACCTTCCCTGTCCCAGTCAAACTCCTCATTCAATAACCGGTTATTGAATGAGGAGTTTGACTGGGACAGGGAAGGTTTGGAGCCAGCAGATCCAGTTGTTAGAATGACTATATTTGTAGTCGCCACGCTGTCAGTGCAAAATTTAAGTCGTGTGTGTGTGTGTGTGTGTGTGTGTGTGTGTGTGTGTGTGTGTGCAGTTTATACGCCCACCTACCCAGCTATGTGAAGTGGAACGGTCACTCTAATAAAAATTACGAATATTGGTCTGGTGTTCTCTATTTGACCTTGGCACATAATGAGAAATACAATTATATATAAAATAAAAATCAGCTTTCCATACATCTGACCTAAGTGTGTATGATAAATGTTGCCTGCACACGATATACGAGGAGTGACATAACTGACTGCTGATCAGGCTAAGGTGGGGAGGGAGGAAGAGTAAGACAAAGAACGAGAGAGAGAGAGGAAAAGCAAAGAAGAAATTTATATAAATTTAAAAAGAAAGAGTGAGTGGGAAAAGTAAATTCAGAGAGAGAGAGAGAGAGAGAGAGAGAGATGGGGAAGTGAAAAGGTAAGCACTGGAACCCAGAATTGTGCAGCGGACGACACTGGATTACAATGATGGTGAATATTTTCAATTTGAGAATGCAGTTCAATACGGTAATAATTCATTCTTAAATATAGTCCAAATCTTGGCCGTTGAAAGCGTGTGCGACGACAGTTTAGTCATGTTTACAGGACATGAGAAAATTTGCGTCTAATCAGTAACTGGCAGCTGGAGGTGGAGAGTTGGGGGCAGAAGGCGGGGAAGACTTGTTCATGATTCCCCCCTCTGGCCATAGAGGAAGAAGGGGTAACCCCTGAGCAGAAATTAGTACGCGTGACTGTACATGGTCCAGTATCTCCACTCCAGTACTTCTACTAAGGACTGATAATTGTTCCTCTCCTCTACTGACGTCTGGACCAGAATTTTGATTGCGGCACCCTTGAGGCTAGCAGCAAGCAGCACTGCCCTCTGCCTATCATCCCAACCATTCTGATCAGCAAGTAACTCAAACTGCGCACAGTAAGCATCCCAAGATACTCTGTCAACAAACTCCTGAGGTTTCTTCTTCCCAAGATACTCTTCTTCCCAAAATACTCTATCATCAAATTCCTGAGGTTTCTTTTTAATTGGACCCCCATTATAGCCATGCACTTCACTGGTTTTGGGGCCTAAAAACTGGGGCATCATAATTAAGTCCAAGACTTAAAACTTCTGCATTCTGATTTTTCAACCCTGTAATGCTGCCTGTAGATACTTGGGATTCGTCAAGATCCACCATACACTATATACGTATTTTTTTTCATACACCCCCTGTACTCTAACCTGAGGCTCAGCAGTGCAATATTTCTCTATAGCCTCAATTCTCTCGCAATTTATCTTCAGATAGTCTTCTACATGCTTCAGCTGGTCGTCAACATGCTGTCTACACTTCATCACATTGTTGCTTATCTCACACTTCTGCTGCTGTAGCTCAGCATAAACTTCCTCCTTCAACTTTTGTTGATGTCCCTTTATTTCCCCCCTGAAAGCATCTGGATGTCCTTGCATCTTCAGTTGTACCTCCTTCTGTTGTTCCTGTAATGCCTTTAGCTGTTCACTTTGTGCTTGTAATAACTGTTCTTTGATTTCGTTCCTGAGCTCTTTCTGTTCTTCACTTTGGGCCTGTAGTTGTACACTTGTGCTTGTAACTGTTCTTTGAGTTCTTTCTGTCCATTCTATGCTTGTAGTTGTACATTTTGTGCCTGTAATTGTTTTTCGGGTTCTTTCTGTCCTTCGTTCTGTGCTTTAATAACTTCATGATTGCTGTCAGACATGCCTTCTCCTGCCTAGCTTGGCCTCTTGTCTGTACACCTTCTGCCTCCATGTCGAAGGTTAGACTCATTGCAACACTTTTCTAATGATCCACACTCCTGACACCACTGTTTCGTCCCCGTCCCACAGTGTCACAGGCTCCAACAGTAGTAGAACAGTATAGGACGGACGTTACTCGGTGAGTTGTTTTTCTTATGGTCAGCCTTTCGGTGTACAACAAGATCGGCTCAGGCTTGGTAAATAAACACTGGTTTCTTAAATATGCTGTCTTTATATTCCAAATAATTACAGTTAATGCTTGCCAGCTACACTTCACTGTTTTCACAAGTACTATAGCTATACAATCTGCACTGACGCTGAACTAAACTCAAACTGAACTGAACTGAGCTCTGGCTTTTCCACCTTCTTATATAGCCTTACATTTTTTTTCCCAACATTCTAGTACACTCTCGATGGGGCAACATTTACAGACTCGGAGACATCCAAAATATCCAGAGTTGTCTTGCACTACATATCACTCAAAATTATTTAGCATACAAACTGAGATAAAGTTACATAATCTAACAGTCACATAAAACAATATACAGAAAAAGAACAAAATTTAATGCATAACTTTATAAAATACTTCCGCTCACAAACACCAGGCTAACTGGCAACTCTGACACATAACCTAACTACGAGAACCATCGGGAATACTCCAGATCTACCTAACTAGCAAATCCCGCTTCTCAGTACTAGCTTTCTCTTGGATACAGCCTGATGTGAGTAACTGATAACCTTACACAGTACGTGTATTACAAAATTAATAGATTACGTATACCTTACTTCTGCATATGGGATTATCACACATGGCATCACTTCCGAATTCATACTATTTTGATTAGGACTCATTCCCTGGGAACAAGGCGGGTCTGCTTACAATTCTGTCAGAAGGAATAGAGAGGAAGCACTTCATTCTGTTTTAACAGGCAACACTGGACAGAAATCCATGACTGGAATTTTTTTTTTTTTTATACTGGTGTCAGAACAAGCAGCCTCGTTCTTCCTTTGGCAAAGAAAATAAGTTATGGTATCTGGGTTCTCCCTTACTGTCCCCACCTCCTCCCCCTACCTTCCCAGTGAGATCAAAGTCAATCTGTGGGCATTTCTGCCTCATGTTAGTGTGAAAAATTGGGGTGAGATGATCATGATCACGACGAGTATAATATTCATATTTTAATCTATCATACAATATAAATCCTAGACCTGCGTGTTTTCATTGACGACCAGTCAATGATGGGAATATAAAAAACGTAATTATTTGGAAGCTGTTCCAAGAATATTGAATATAAGACACAAGTCTTCGAGAATGTACCCAAAGGATAAAGAAAAATGCTCTGATAAACAGCACAAAATGAGAGGAATACCGCATTTCGGCGGTATTTCAGTCCGAAAGACTAGGAAGACAGATAAATCGGTTGGCAGAAGCAAAGATAAAATAAGAAAAGTTCTTGAATACGTCAGGGGACAAATGTTAAATAACGACTGAATCATATATATATATATATATATATATATATATATATATATAGAGAGAGAGAGAGAGAGAGAGAGAGAGAGAGAGAGAGAGAGCCTCTGTTGTACAGTGGTAGAATGTGCGTTTCGCACGCTGGTGAGCGCGGGTTCGCCTCCCGCCAGAGTTGTAAAAACTTTGTGAAGCGTTCACCAAGCCACTTGCTACTTTGGTGGACACAAGGGGTGCTGTGGCTGAACCAGTGTCTCATACTAGTATGCTTGCACCCAATCGGCTTAAGGCGGGCCGATTACACTTGGTTCACAGACTACACACACATCCAAAGCCACTACAACACTACAGTCACACTCACAAGCACTTCCCACCCTACATACAGTCTCTACCAGCCTAAGCCACTGGGTAGAGATACATCAGCGGTATCGTCCCTGCTTCGCCAGGGATAGGCCGGTCCTGCAGTGGACCTCAACGGATGATTTTATATATATATATATATATATATATATATATATATATATATATATATATATTTATATATATATATATCGTGCGAAAATATTAAAAAAACGGAGGAAGTAGAAGCTAATTCCTAAAAAATAAGAAATCCAATTATTCACGCACTCTGGGCACTCACCGTCCACTCATTTCATCTAGTGCTACCGGTGTCTTCAGGTGCATAAAAGCCAAGTGACAAGAGAGATGGCTTTTTGTATATATTAGGGAACTATTCACTACGCTGGGTGGTAATCGTGTAACTAAATGAATCCTTGGTATCCCAGAAGGGCTAAGGCGCTGCAACTAGATGTGGCCCAATGGACTTGTCAGAGGGACACCTATGGTCTGTTACTCATAATATCACTCAAAGATGAGGGAATATTCACCTTCGCCTTCACTATGTGGACTAAGCAGCTTAATCCCTGACCCATAAAGGATTAGATGATAGATATATTATCTAAGATGCCCTTACAATAACATGGTGGTCATTGATGTATTGGGGAGAGGTGGGATTGTGAGAGACCTTCTTGTCCGTCTGGTGGTGTCAGCGACGATGAGACGATCATATCACAGCGACGAGAGAGGGTGGTGTGCTTGCCATATATTTCTCACTGTGAGGCAGCTATCTTAGTGGTCGTAGTTTAAGCTTATAGTCTGTCTAAACATCTCATGTTTTGTTCCGCCTATTTTTGGATCTTCCCACCTCAATGTAATGGTGAATTGTTGAGTTACAAAAATGATGATGATGATGATGATGATGATGCTCAGTCAGAATTCTTTGCCTAAAGAAATGAGAACACTAAAAACTCACCAAAGGAAGAATCAGAACAATTGGACCTAACTTACACCCAGTGTATTTGTACTCGTATGGGGAGAAAACTCAAAATTTATTAGCAACACCAATGTATCAGGAACCATGCATCAGTACAGTTGTCGTTCTGCCCATCATTTTTTTTTTTTTTTTTTTTTTTTGTCCCATCAGGACCGTAGTGTTTTGAGTCAAGGCTACCTTTACGGCGAGGATTGCATCAAGTGAAAAATAAACCTCAACCTTCCCTCGGATGGCCCTTCCGAACGGAGCGTTCACTTGAGTGACTAGACGACCAGGTATATTTTGGTTATATGGTTACCATCACTGAGCTCTATAGTATGGAGAAGCTTTCTCATGGGTAGCGCCGCGTAGTTTGTGTGCCCGCCGCCAGGGACCCAGGGCAGTGCTGATGATGTTTATGCACCACACCCGACGCCCGCGCCTTTTCAAATCAGGCGATGAATTCGGAAAATATAGTGCCATAGTCCACTGTGCAGCTAAAATATAGTGCCATGGCCCACTGCCCAGCTTAAGTAAGCAACAGCGAAACAGAAACAGCAAGCTAAGAACAGTGTTGCAGTTGCTTTACCATGGTGAAGGCGACGAGTGCGGATGGTTCAACGTGGTGGCCAAAGTCACACGCTCGCTGAGGAAATAGCCCCTCCATACTATACAGCTGAGTGGGTTACAACCCATCATAGTAAATGGTTTCCTGGGTTACAGGAAACCAACTAGATGGTCACTCAGTGTAGAGTTACTTGAAGTTAACACTACATCGAGTGAATAAATGGTGGCCACCCCTACATACATTTAAAATTTTGAATCAAACAAAATCGTGAGCTGGACTGGGTTCACCCCCAATCACCATAAGTCATCAAATAACCCTGCCATGCCTTGCCTGTGCAATAACAAAGCAGGTAAAATTACTTAGAGAACACAGCAACATCTTGCCCCAGATCCGACTATGATCTATGACGTCGACCTGTGATCAGTCTGCACCAAAATCAAATAACTTTTACCATCACACTCACTTTATGCGCCATGTTTGGTTAAAATCGGATCCACCATTCATCAGATAACGTCACATTCTGAACTTTGACCTTGAATGTGACTTTGACTTTCCACCGATTTGAATAAAAACCGAATTACTTCTCAGACATTGTGCATGAGTCAGTTCTGATCCAGATAAGTTCAGGCACTGTTGAGATATTTATCAACAAGGACACATGCAGTATACTGAAACGTACTTAATGATGATAATTACGCATTCGGCGTCGCGAATAAACCGCCATAAAATGCCATTTCATCTTGATGTATGAAGCCCACGTTAAATCTGATTTTCTGCCGAAAATTCCATCTCATTAGGATCTCGTTGAACACAGCAGTCGATTTAAAAATCATACTATTTTCCTTCCCACTTATTGGAATGTGATTTTAGTTTATTTGAAATTCCATTTTGGCGACTTTTGTAAGTTTTCCGCTTTATATATATATATATATATATATATATATATATATATATATATATATATATATATATATATATATATATATATATTGATACTGATATTTATTTTACTAATTTTGGAGGTTATTTGACACAGCAATATATTTTCATTTAAAAAATCGATGAACGGTCTAAGGATTTTTCCTTCATAGGTGTGAGATTTTGAGTGTTTAAAGCTTGGGTTTATCAGCCTTCTTAGTGGTCGCCATATTTTTCTTAGTAGTTTGATCTGTTGCCCTACAAGACTACAGAACATATAACCAAGTGGTGTATTCTGAGTTTCCACGCCGAAGAGATGCAATTTGTTCGGTGGGTTGGTAAGGTAGGCCACACACACACACACACACACACACACACACACACACACACACACACACACACACACACACACACACACAGTATTCCGAGCACCGCTCTCTCTCTCTCTCTCTCTCCTAATATATATATATATATATATATATATATATATATATATATATATATATATATATATATATATATATATATAAACTCTCTCTCTCTCTCTATATATATATATATATATATATATATATATATATATATATATATATATATATATATATATATATAAAAGATATTGTACATATGCCTATGATTATGAAAACGCCATTTTGCACGCTTCCATGTAGATTTTGGTAATTACTGTTAAAAGTTAAAAATAAGCAAAGGCTTCAGAATTGATTAGTTTCCGATACAACAAATAGGTAAACCTTAAATAAAAAAAAAGACAACTAGATTAAAAGTGTATACTGTAGACAGTACAACGACGCAGCATCTGAACGTAAGCCTTGACCCTTGCCCTTGACCTTGCTCGACCTGCATCCGGTTGAATCACTTCTTCCTATCCTCATGCAATATTTGTGGCATTTTTGATATACGTAAAATCAGGTGTTCAGGATATATTTTTTGCTTTTTGAACTTTGGCCTTGACCCATGGTCGATCTGGACTCACACCGAACTACTTATTCCCAGACCCCCGTGCAATAAATGTGCCATTTCCATCCCAATCAGATCAGATGTTCATGAGATATTTCAGTCACATCCATATACTGTATGTACATAAACATTGACAATATTCGCTTCAGTCACAACGGTAAGGCCTACAGCGTAGCTAACAGTATTTTCCCATTGTGATACGAACCTAACACGAACACAGCCGAAGCAGCAATTCTTAGTGTGTGGGATGATGTGATAACAGCTATAGTAGGTATCCACTCCAGTGTCTGAAGGTCAGTGAGACAAAATATTGATCACTCTAAGTGTATCATATCATTGCTTACATGCAGCATTGCGTTTAGTTAGGTAAAATGCCCGCGGCCGGGCCTTCCGCCCCGCCACCCCTCACCCCACCACCGGGCCACCACCACCCCACCACCCGAGGAGGAGATAACGGGGAGGTCAATGACCCAGGGCAAAAGGGTCACCCAACCACCACTGACCTGTGCCCCTTCTCCCCGCAACTGCCCCAACGCCAGGTGAGCCTAGATCCGCAACAACTTCAACGGCGGGTTGACCATCGACAGCAGTGGGGTGGGACTGATATAAAATCAGTCCCTAGTAGCTTTGTGGTGACGACCATAGTTACACCCCTTAAGGGCAGGAGGTCCCTTGGTGAGCCACGAGGTGTCCCCACCTCTGCCACAGTGAGCCACGAGGGAGAAATACCCTCTGCCACAACTCTGGTGAGCCACGAGGGGCTAGTACCCTCTGCCACAGTGAGCCACGAGGGAGAAATACCCTCTGCCACAACCAGGACAGGAGGTCCTTTAGTGAACTGTGAGGGAGAAATACCCTCTATCACAAACAGGGCAGGAGGCCCGAGAGTGAGCTATAAGGGGCCAACACCCCTAGCCACCCCAAGGGTAAGAGCCCCTTGTGTAAAGCCAAAAGTGGGTCCCAGGGCCGATCGACCTGACGCCACGGCTGTGTCGGAGACAAGAGAGAGAGTCACCTCTGTGCTACCCTCCCTGTGTAAGAGAGAGAACACAGCCTCCGTGTGTCTTCTATCTTCAGCCAACTCCTGCAGGAGTAGCTGGACACCACTCGGGAGAGTTACCCCGAAGGTGTCCCCCGAGCAAAGACCAAGTCCCAGTCGGGACCTACCTCCCACTCCCGGGAGATTCTTGTCTACCCCAGGCACCAGCAGGAGACGAGGCCGCAGCCCACACCTGACGGCGCGTCCCCTGACAGACCTCCACAGTCCCCGGACCCCCAGGCGAGCCCAGCAGCCTACCAACGCTGTCCTCCTCCCGCCCCGGAGCCTCCGACGCCAGACACGACTTCTCCACCTGTTTGGCTCCAGTCCTGAGGGCCACCACACCAGGTCGAGGCCCCACATAGACGGGCCTCCCTGCACCACGACGACGAGACCCGAGAGGAGGGTCTACACCAGGTCGAGACCCCAGGCAAGAGCGTCTCCCTGCAACGCCTCAGCGGATCGGACCCGGGTCGAGTCTCCCCCCAGCAGGTACGGTGATTCCCGCCACGGGTAGAGCCCCCGGAGGTCCCCCCTATAAAGTGACAGAGTGATATCACCCCAGAAAAACGGGTAAGATCAGTGACATCCCTTCCAATACCCGAGAAAGTGAAACCGGAACAGTGACAGAGTGACAGTGTGAGTTAGAGGGATTCCACCTATATGTGCCCGTGATTACCACAAACTCACCTGCCCCTTACTAAAGACTATAATTCCGAAACCGTGAGTTTAGTGTTGTTCCCCCAGCCCAAAATAGAGAAGTTCCCCCTTGCCAGTGTACGCGCGGGCGTGTCACCGCGCCCAGCCCAACAAGTCAATTGTCGTGATCCGTCCCCCCTGCCCCTTTTATAGTAACATTCCTCCCCTAGACCATTAAACCTATATATTCCTCTTGTGCCAGTGAACTGAGATCTTTTGGGCTTTGATGAAAGACAGTCACATCCACTTATAGAACCCCAACCCATTGTAAAGTGTAATTACAGTGTATGTTAAACATCCCGTGTTAACGTAACTTTGTATATCTGTATCCCCTGTCCAGAATATCATTCTATGTAATATTGTCACGGTGTTAGAATTAAGGTAATAGATGTGTTAAAGGTGGACTGCCTAGTTTTTATGTCCTGTTCCTTTGTTGGTGCTTTACTTCCGGTCCGGAAAGAGGACCCCGCTCAGTCGCTAGTGTTTTTAGGACGAGGAGTCGGCCTAAAAACACAGCATAACATTAGGTAATCACGCACTTTCACCGACTGTACTTGACGTTATGCAAAATAGCTAATATTTGGTACCACATTTCATTTGTATCACTTTATGATTTACAGAAAGCTATATTATGAATTAAAGCAGACTAAAAAACTGAAGTAGTGGGCAGTGGTGTTGTCTTTTTATAGAAACCTTAGTTGATTAATAAACGAGTACAGATTTAATAACTATAATTATCACCAAAAACAAGGGGTAAAATTGAGGGCATCATAGCATTCAAAAATTCTTATAATGGTGTGTTCTGCTAATGTTAGGGGAGTGTGGGGCGGTGCTGTGTTGTACTGGTCCTCGGTGCTGGTGTGGGGAAAGCGTGAGATGACTGTGTGTGATACTGGCGTGAGTGATATGTGTGGCGCCAATGTTGGAGAGGAAAAAAGAAGGGTGGGACTGTGAGAGTGAACCATGAATGTTGGGAACGCGTGGTAGAGACGGGACTGAGACGCATCTTACCGCTGGCGTCACTCGCTCATATTTAGCAACTGACTCAGAGGTGGCAGCTTCCCAGACACACTAATACTCTCCATACCATCACTACACCCCAGCACCACCCGCTTCCCTCACACAAACACCACACACCAGGACCACATACTAGCATCACACAAGCACACATTAACGACACACACCACCACTGCCACCACACACAGCACTACACAAGAACACCACACACCAGCACCAAATACAAGCGCCAAAAGCATCACACATTAGCAACAAACACCACGCTGCCACCACGCACATAGCACTATACAAGAACACCACACACCAGCACCACACAAAAGCACAACGCACTTCCTTCACACCAGCACTACACACCATACACACTAGCACCACACACCAGTTACACACTAGCACTACATACCACACACGCATCACCCCAGCACCACATATCCCCACACGCACATCACACAAGCACAACACACCTTGAAACTGATTGACAAAGATTTATAACCTGTGAAAACACTTGAATGAGGCAAGCAAACTTAATTGACCAATATATATTAAGAAATGAGGCATCTAAATGAATTACAGTATGCATTTTTTTTTCAGTCTGTGCTATAATTCTAAATCATGTACATTTTCGGAAATGTTTATTTTACTTCACTACTCATCAAAGTCGTCAGATATTTAACAATCTATATATCTGTATCTATGACCTGACACAGGTAATTTAGTGTTTCAAATCAGTATTATTTACATCGGCAGCAACTTTCAGGGTCATCCTGGATTATTATGCCAAGTATTATATCACACCTAAATGATGGTACCAGCGGCACGACAAGAAAGAATCATATGCTGCCTCCTAGGGCTCAGTGACTGCATTTAACAGTGCTTGAGCCAGCTCTGAACAAATCATCCTGTAAAGATAAAAGAATCTTACCGCTATAACTTTAGACTCCCTGGTAACATAATGTTCCTCACATCCTCACACATTCTGGTTAGATTGCTTCACTTTGGTGAGACATTTCTAAGTTTTGCTGGTTTTGACAGTATCAGTTTCACAATGACTTTGTAGTGTAATTTCCTTCAACAGTTTGACTGACGTGAAGTTGTCTAAGTTCAGAGAAAATTTTGTCAGGATACTCTGCCTCATCATCCGGATAATTTAGAATGAGGCCCTCGTAGCCATAATTATTCTTTATTTGGGTCCTATGGTTGGTGTTGTTTTTATTAACATATGTAAATATAAAAGCCATAATCCAAAAGTGTGGCTTTGGCCTATCTCTTATAAGCCCAACCGATAGTGTTCCCTTTAAAATTAATTGTGATGAGGAATAATGACTATCATATGGAATTACTGATTCGTCCATTGATAATGAAGTTGGCCTTAAAGCTTGTCCATATGTAGAGGAAGTAAAGAAAGGGCTAGAACATACAGCTGAAACAGGAGTAGTTCCACCGGAAGTAGTTACTGGGACAATGACACATGGTATGAATGAGAACCTTCCAGTTTAATTTTCTCTGCTAGTTTAAACAAAAGGCCTTTGTGTATATATTCAAACTATGCAGCTTTAACTCTACCTTGGTCTCGAAGACAAAATATATTACATGTAGCCTCAAGCAGTTATATTACATTCTCTTTAGGCATGGCTGTGTTGTCATCATTATACCCACACAGAATTCTCTAGGCATTCTAAAGCATCAGCCCCTGTTTCCTAAACTCGTGCTTGAGCCCTAAGCACATCAATGGATCCTAAACTGTTCTTTGGCCTGTGGAACATAGGAAAATCAAATTCAATAAACCAACAGTAGCAGTCCCAAAAGCAGTGGTTGAAGCACAGTTGAACTGAGAGTAATCATTGACTTGAGTTGAGTCTTTGAAGGAGGACCCATTTAATACGTCTGCTGTGAGACTACCTGGCTTAACATGTCAAAGGATGGAAGAAATCATCTACCTGTCTCTACAAAACTATGAATTCATTCTCAGTCATTATAGTACATATGTTTATTATCTGTTCATACATCATTTCATCATATATGATGTGTCAACCCTGTATGCTGACTCCAGTTTGTCACATATTTCACTAAGGTCGGCATTTCAGCTAAGCAAACTCCCACGCTCTGTTCATCAGGGCGAACTATCATAGATTTTCACCGGGGTAGGCTGTCCCTCGATGCAGACTTGGCCAAGTCCTTAATTCCTCAAGTTGTAAATTATTTCAAGAATTTAGTCTACAAACCCTTCCTACAGTTTGGTTTTACCCTCAAGATGAACTGGGCAACATTTAATATTTACAAATAATCAACTCGCTATATACTGGTGGAAAGCTGGTATGATTCATACCAGACAGCATTCTCCTAGAAATAACACGTTTTGCACCTGAATCATCGCCTGTTCCTGTTCTCCTACAACAAGATATCTATTGTGATAACTGCTGCCTTGTTGCTATGGTGTGAACTACAGTCATTGCCGGATCTTACCTACATCACCATTGTGCCAGTATTCATCGGCATTAGTGGAGGTAACTTCGTAATCTCTCCTGGTCTGTGTCTACTGATATACATTTTTTCCAGGGATTTCTTTCCCTGACGGTTTCTGCAGTGCTGTAACCAAATGGAGACAGTAACATGCCCAGATGTTATGTCTCGACTACGTCACTGAATAGTGGGGTTGGGAAGACCTGTGTTCCAGTCAAGAAGGACAACACCATACGACATCACAGGTGCATCAAGAACAAAGTCACAGACAACCTCCAATCAATGCCCTCCCTCTCCTGTGTAGTGGCCCTTTGGGTGTTAGCCACGCCCTTCACACACTCAGGTCCAACGCATGCAAGATGATGAATGTTTTAAGGATTTCAAGATTCAACCCAACATATTCTGGTTTGTTATTGCAACATTCATTAGCTTTATACTATACTAGGTAAAGGTACGCTTTATCTGAAGTAGTAGAAGCACCTTACCAAATCAGTTCTTCTTCCTGATAGTCTGTTATATTTTTCTGATTATTCTGGGGTGGTAAATAAACATTTCGTGAAATCTGTTTTCCCCCTTGTATTTAGCTATGTTTCGCTATGTCAACTAGTTTGACTCGTCCGGATAATGGCGGAAGAATTGTCCTGACCTAAGTGTTAACAAAAACTTAACCTAACCTAGCTTAACTGACTCAATAATTCAATCTAACCTAACCTGACCCAACCTAACTTAACCTTGCACCAAGTTGGGAAACGAAAACCACCTTTGAGTACATAGAGACAGACAATCGTAGGTACACCTTAAAGAATGTGATGATAAAAAGTGGAAATTTTTCCAGTAGGAAAAAGCAATGTACCACCCTGAAACTAGTAAGAAAAATACAGACAAACTGGAGGAAAATGAATTGAAGTGGTAAGATCCTTCTACTGCTACAAATAAAGCGTACCTTTACCATACACTTATACCCAACAGCCCACACACGTTTAGTATTCAAGTTTGTGATCTGAATGCAAATTTAATTGCGAAATACCGATAACTTTTTTTTTTCTTTAGGTTCTTTATTTACCATTCAGTACAAGCCCCGACTCTCAGGGGAACACTGTCACTGAAGATCAAGCATGGATAGGTGCGTGAGAGCAAGAGGTTACAGTAATACATACATATATAGTATAAAAGGTATTTACAGAAGCAATTATCATTAGAAGCACAGTAATGTGCGAAGAGATACAGTTCTGACCACCTCACAATCATCATCACTACCAAAACCAGAAATACTCCAGATGGCCACAGACACACATACACTGATTATAAGAGAGCCAACTGGGAGGCCTTTACTGAAACAGAATAACACTTTGAAACGTTAAACAGTACATCCATCACAAACATCAACACTGCTGTGCACACTTTCAATACAATTATTCAAAACGCGGACAAAAGACATCCCTAGAGGCAACAGAAAGAGACACAACCCCAACTCTACATCTGAAATTCAGGCCTCCTCAGTCAACGTGACACTTCAACACTCCCCAACACGCCATACACGACACCGTACAAGAACTCAACACTCAGATAAACAATAAAATATCAGAACGGCAGACAATAAACTGAAATAATTGTCTCCAAACACTTGATCATAAAACAAACACCAGCAAACTCTATAAAACACTAAACAGCATTACACCCTCCAACAGCAACGGTACACAATAACACGCTGCCAACACAACAAGAGACACCATACCCTCAAACAAACAACAAGCAAACACTCTCATCAATCACTTTTCACATGTCAGCCATCTGAACCCCTATCGCGACTACCGACGTGTCATCCGTCGCAAGAGAGTTCTCCACAGACCCCGACTTAGCACCTTTTACTTACAGCCAGACGAAGCACATCAATAGCAACCTTAAGCACTCATCTGCCTGTGGACTAGACAACAAACATACACCTAAAACACCTTGGACCACAAGGCATACAAGCAGTCACCAACATATCCAACTACAGCTACTTACACAACATAATACTCAACATGTGGAAGCGTGGCACTATCACCACTATCCCCACACCCAACAAGGACCCCACGTTACCTTCCTCACACCGCCCCATCCCACTCCTCTACACCCCCTCCCCCCCAAAGTCACTGAACAACTGGTATTACAACTGGCTAAATCTCACCTACCCCTAGCCTCATCACAACATGGGTTTAGGCCGCTACACTCCACAAACACTCTTTGTACAGCCCATAGACAGAGAGCTTTTGATGGCATCAATTCAGCTAGGCCACCACACAGAACAGTGTTATTCACACTAAAGATTAACAAAGCTTTTGTTGCCATCCTCTGCCACAACCTCACAAAAAATATTCAACACAAACATGCACAATAACACAAAAAAGATAGCTGGCACACTATTTAGTAGGCAGATATGCACATGTAACATTTGCCGGTCAGTCATCGAACATCGGACACTTCACAGCGTCCCCCAAGGATCTGTTTTGTCCCCTACTCTCTTTAATCTATTAATGCACGACATACCCACACCCCACACACCTCAAATACGCATAGCTTCCGATGCGGACGACATAACACATGCACACACCAAAATGCAAACAGCCGCACACATCCTCCAACCTTACCTCAACACACTACACGAATGGTTCACAGACTCAAAATAGCCCCAGCCAAATCTACAGTGAACACACAACCACACCTCACCATAAACAACAATCCCCTACCACACACACACACACACACACACACACACACACACACACACACACACACACACACACACACAATCCTTGGTGCAACATACAATACATCAATGTCATTTAAACAACATATCACAAACATTAAAGATAAACTAGCACAGACTCAACACCGTAAGTCACTTGCCCATACAACATTTGGACACAATATAGAAACCACCACCACAGTATACAAACAATATATCCGTTGTGATGAATTATACAAGCCCTATTTGGGCTTCTAACCTCACTAAAACACTAAAACACTCTACAGACCATACAGAACAAGGCCCTAAAAATAATCATAGGCTACACAGCTACAACACCCACAGACCACCTACACCAGGGGTGGAGAACGTCCGGCCGCCAGGCCGCATAAGGCCCGCAAGACCATTTGATTAGGCCCGCGAGGCAATTCAGAAATGCAATTTCATAAACTCATGAACGAATATATGAGTCCATATTATAATTACAAATCATAATAGATAGATAGATAAATAGATAGATAGACTGCTCCATGCGAGCCTGGGAAAGGGAAATGATCTTGCAAGTTAACTGAGGAAATGTTGATGACACGTAGGAAGTAGCAAAGTCAGGAAATGATGTAGGTAGTGTGTCAGCGAGATAGCAGGCGAACAAAGCCCTAGTGACATACACACATACTCACACACAGGTTTCTGGAACTTTGTTTCACTAGAATTTAGGAGAGCTCAGAAGGAGGCTAGCATTTGAACAGACAGGTAGTGGAGAGAGTGAACAAGAAAGAGGGGCTCAACTAGACTTACTTATTATATTGTCTCTGTAAGACATACCCTGCTCAACTTAGATTTCTCTGAAGATAATAAATTAAGATGAACTCCCGTATCCATCTTTAATTCCTACTACAAGAAATCGAGAGTGACAACTAAACCACAAAACTTCTCTACAAGTAACTACAAAGTCTTTTATGACATTATTTGGTGGCAAGCGGAACTACGGACATCATCTCCGAATCAAAAGCGAATTTCTACAAAAATCAGGCGAGACTCTACAAGATTTGCTTCAGTTCTAGTGAATTCCTACAAAATACAGCCTACAATGCAAATAGCCTACAAGTCTACAAAACAACTCTATAATCTTCACGTAACTTCAAGCAGCAGCAAGAAGAATAAAAAACAAAGCAAGTAAAGAAGAGGAAAAACCAAAGCAACAAGCCCACAAACCCCCACCACTCTCTCCATCGCTGACGCAGAGGTCAAGACACGCAGCAAAACACCAGAGCCACATTTATAACGCGACTTACTAACCTTTCTTCACCCAGGTTAAGCATTGCTAGTCTGTATTCACCACAGCTACCAGTGTGGGAAGCCGACGTCACCATGTGCTGAGATGACATCACAACGCGAGTTTGCCACACCAAGCAACGTGTGACTGACACCAGGCACTTCTCACCCACTACTCATTACTTATTATTCACATAGCTCCTACTCATACTCATTTATTTCCACAGTATTGAGTTGGAAATTCGACGTTCTATGCTGAGGTTTGCCTGTGACAGCTGTTAACCACCACAAGCACCAGACCATGGAATTTCCTGAGTAATATCGTCCATCAACACAGCACTAAAATTATCAAGAGATCTTCAATCAACCCTGCATTTTTCTTCCGAGATCGACATTTGCATCGACACACCACTACGATCTATATCAAGTGGGTGAAATTATACTTACTCATTTCTTCTCAATGCTAAAATTAGGTATATTCAACTTCTTTACTTATTTCCGTATATACAATTATACACTCACTATCATTTATTTCAACTCATTTGTCTATTTAGTTAGGACAAATAAACAAAAGGCGTATTTCATAACACCATATCTTAATGACAGGGATATTTTCGCCACCACCCACGTTAATACCAGATGACATACAATTAGCCACAACAACAGATTCACAATTAGGGGAGCACCAAGGCAACATACCCGTTTTACAAACCTCACCACAAACTAAAGACCAAGAAACAAATACGTCAGTTCTAGATGATGAGTGGGAAATCCCCCCTGACGTAGCAAGTGCGGGCTTAATTTCTGCCTTGCATACCTATCAGAATATACTTGATATAGTGCAACGTACAGGCGAATCCTATTCCACCATTCCCTCACACAACGATAAACAAGTCCAAGTTAAATTAACAGAGCAAACAGTGAAAATGAATCACGAAACAAATACCGCGGATCTAACAACCCCACCCCATGTGTACGTGTACCATGAAGATAAAACTGCCCCAAAATTCTCTGGCACAGTAAATGATCGCAATGATGTTATTTCATTAGTCAGTCAGTCCGAACAAATGTTCATCAAGCGCCACATACTAGATGAACAAGAGAAAATTGCCATTTTTTCATCTTGCATAAGCCTGGAAAGATGTCCAGCAAGCAATTTATTGCGATCTGACAAGCTCCTTAAAGCTAGGACATATGATAAATTTAAAACTGAATTTTTGAAGAAATTTTCTGGAGGTATGAACTTCTTGCCAGATATAATTCCAGAATTACATAAGATTGTAGATCTTGTAAGGGAGCACTCTACAAACCATGTGCTCAGTGAAATAACTGCTGATGTCTCCACAATCAAAAGAACATTGTTAGTTACTTTGGAAAACTCAAATTGGATAACAGTTGATGGAAAGATGTCCCCAGACCTCGTCGTGGACATCATTGGTTATGTAGCTGCCTTGTGTAAATTACCTGATAAGACCCTTAAGATCGCCAAGACGATCGCTTACACCCCAGGAATGTGCTGGCTAGACTTAATGAACGAGGTAGAGATGCAGTGCAGTAAAGCAGGTATGGTCGACACACCCGCACATTCTAGTAGAATGAGAGTACCTGAGACAGTATCAGCTGTGAAAACATCTACACCGACCCCAAAAAGAGAACAAAATCGATCGCGACCCGAAAGCACGCAGAGCAAACAACCAAACGTGACGAGGGCTCGATCACAAACACCAGGTTACAGGCAGTTTCATGTTTTCGCGCAGCCCGAGCAGGTCTCGCGCCATAAACAACACTACTTATGGGAAATCACCTCGTAGGTCACAGTCAAGGGATAGGTCCATTCTGTCATTATTGTGCAAAACCAGGACACACAAGGTATGAATGCTTTATCAAAGCAAAAGAGGACAGACAAAAGACACAAGGATTTGGTCCTTACTGTAGGCATCATAGATACCAAGGGCACTGGACCAGTGACTGAAAAACAGTAGAAAAAATTGTGTCTATGCTCAAATCGGGGGAACACCAAGTCATGACAAAAAACGAACAAACTTAAAGAAAAACAAGGCTAAACTTCACGTAGGAGGCATGTTGGGAAATGAGTGTATCTTCATACCAGCTGTATGTGAGGATCAAAACGTTTCCTTATTTTTAGATACAGGCTCTCCAGTGAACTTAATAACATGAAGAAATAGAATTCTTAAAAATAAGAAGAAAGTAACTTTTCTGGATGAAGCTGATTTAGATTTATATACGGTAGATGGAAAACAAATTACAGTGAAAGGTATGATAAAATTAAATATCAGTTTAACAGAGACTACAAGACCATTCTCTGCATTTTTCTATATCGTTGAAAACTTAGCAATTAAAGCTCATATGTTACTGGGCTTAAGATCCATGAGAGCAGAGAACATAACTATACTCCCACAAATGAATGGAATAGACTTTGACAATGCATTCATAGAGGAAATGCCTTCAGAGTCCTCACCGATTAGTAAAAGAGAGCCAAAAAGAATTGGTAATATTAAAGGCTTAAACATACACAAACAGATGAGTGTATAGATCCACTCCCACCACCAGCCCCATCCTCCAGAATTAGTGACCCAGATAACAGTACTGATTTATCAGTTTTTCCAGGCCATCTCACCAATGATTTAGTTATACCACCTAATTCCTACATGAAAGTTACCATAAAGAGCAAATTACGGAATAATACAGTTCTTAAAAGAATTATGTAAAGTAAAGGGATTGTCAGTAGAAAACGCATTATGTCAGATGAACGACGAAGGGCAAACTCAGATATTCATAATTAATCACATGAATGGGGAAGTTCAGTTGAAAAAAGGGACTTGCATAGTTAATACTGAAAAATGTCCGGCCCCTGTGAAGGAAATAGTTATAGCTGGAGTGACAGGTGAGATAAAATCTACGGATAGAGAAAGAATAAAAGAGAATTTAATTCACTCAGGTGAATTTGATGAAGAATATGATTTGTTAACCCTGCTGGAAACACACAGGGACACCGTAGCATCACCCGGAAAACAATTAGGGTGTACTAACCTGATTAATCACATGATTAATGTGCACCCAGAAACATCACCAATTTTCGTACCAGCTTATCGCATCCCACACTCCCAACGTACACTTGCAAATCAGTATGTCGATGAAATGTTAAAACTTGGAATTATTGAGCCTTCAGTCTCCCCGTGGAATGCCCCATTATTCTTCGTGCCCAAACGAAATGGAGAAATGCGTGCGGTAGTAGATTACCGTAAACTAAATAATCACACAATCCCAGACCGATTTCCCATGCCATTGCTAAGCAACATCCTACAGAATATTGGACCTGAGAATAACATATTCTCAACCATCGATCTCCTAAACGGCTATTATCAGATACCGGTTTCGGAGGAGTCACGTAAATACACTGCCTTTTCCACAAACAGAGGCCATTACCAATATACAAGAATGCCAATGGGACTGAGGACTACCCCAGGCACATTCCAGCGTTTTATGAATTACGTATTGTCCGGAATTTTAGGACAAGGAATATTTGTTTATCTTGACGATATTATAATCGCAACGAAGAATATTAAGGATCATCTCAGGAAATTAGATTTACAAAAGCTTAGTGATGCTGGTTTAAAAATTAAACTTTCTAAATGCAAATTTTGCTTTAAGGAAATAAATTTCTTAGGCCACAAATTAAGTTCTAATGGTATTCACACCACTGATGACAAAATACAGGCAGAGATTTTCCTGAACCCACTACGACTGACGAAGTTAGACAATTTTTAGGTCTGGCTGGGTACCATAGGTCATTCGTACCACAGTTCTCTCATATAGCCTTTCCTCTATTCCAACAACTCAAAAAAGATGCTATATTCCAATGGGAAGAAGAACAAAAAAGGGCATTTAACAATCTAAAAATTAAACTAACAAATGCACCTTGTTTAGCATATCCAGATTACACAAAATCATTTCTTATTTGTACAGACGCATCAGTCAAAGGATTAGGGGCTGTACTGATGCAGGAAGATAAAAGAGGGAAAAATCAACCAATTCCATTTGCCAGCAGACAAACAAGAGGTGCAGAGAAAAATTATTGCACTACAGACTTAGAGGCACTGGCAGTGGTTTTTGCATTACAAAAGTTTCGAGATTTGGTATATGGTTACGAAATCCACTTATTCACCAACCATAAACCACTAGTGGGTATGTTTAAAGAAAAACTTTCTGGGAGGAGAGCAAGATGGAAATGTACAGTTGAAAACTACAATGTACAAATTCATTATATACAAGGTAAAATGAACATAGTAGCTGATGCATTATCTAGGAACCCGAACACAGTTCAGGTCGCGGCATTAGATCTGAAAGGAAATATCACAAACCACGATGATATCGCAAGGGCACAAAGACTTGACCCAATATGGTCTAAAGTTATATACTAGAAAGTGGAGATGACATACAATTACCCAAACTGCATGTCCCACTCGAACAATCACAATGGTCAGTAATACATTATACAAGATTAACTCTAAACAACCAAAACGCCAAAGAAATACTAACCAATTGGTAGTACCTAATGACATGATACCCAAAGTATTACGAACGATACACGATAGCCCACATGCAGGACATCCTGGAAAGGATAAGACATTCAAACAAGCCCAGCTGTTATATTACTGGCCTTCATTACGAAAAGATATAAACAATCATATAGACAGATGCGAATCATTTGCAAAACACAAAGGATACCCAATCACACCTGCACCGATGGGTAATTACCCTGTACCACATCAACCATGGGACGTTGTCGCTGTTTTACTCAAGATGCCATTATCATACAATAATAACCTATACTTATTCGTAGCAACAGATCATTTTTCCCGTTATGTCATTTTAGCTCCAATTAAAGATAAGACAGCAGAGACAGTAGCAAAGGTAATAACAGATAATGTAATATGTCGCTTTACTACCCCAAAGGTACTAATAAGTGATGATGGAGGAGAATTTAATTCTGAGATCTTACAAGAAATATGTAAACAATACAACATCAAAAAGGTTAACGTTTTAGCTTATCACCCAGCATCGAATGGGTTGGTAGAGAGACAAAATAAAAAAGTATTAGATGTGCTACGACACATTCTTGGTGAATATTATGCAAGTTAGGATGATTGGATTCCCAGAGTAGAAGCCTCAATTAATGGATCTATAAATAAATCCATATGTGACACACCACATTTCATTATATATGGGACATAAAAAACTACCATATGAGCTCCTAGAAGGTGACAGTCTGCCCATATACAATTACGATGATTACTCTAAACTCCGTTTACGTGAATTCCAGGACATACACAAAAGAGTCAAAAGACAATTAACGATGTCCAAGGAAGAAATGACGGAGGCATTTAACAAGAAGGCAAGAGATTCACCTATCAGCTTAGGAGACATTGTTTACGGTATCACTCATACGAGAGACAATAAATTATCCCCAAAATTTGAGGGCCCATACAAAGTAATTAACATAAAAGCAAACAAAGTTTTAATTGTCATTGTCAAGTGGCGATGAGAAACAAGTTCATATTGACCATTTAAAACGAGTTTCAAGGGAATTATCCAATAATTATTCAGCATCGGATACAACCGAACAGGCGAACGTACCTCAAGAAACCAAGCAAGAAAGCAACAATGATTACAAAAAGAAATTAAGGTCATATACCAAGCAATCAAACATAGGTGCAACTGTTCCAATAAAATCTACAGCACATCATTTACGAAAATTTAATATCGATTTAAACTCCTTCTATAAATGAAATAACAATCAACCGTAATGCACATCATCACTATCATCGACCACAGCATGACCACATTAGGAAATTAATAGATTTTTTTTCGGTAGGTTACGATGAAGGAACTTATGCTATGGATTCTTCTCTACATAGCAAGAGGATATGCGCACTTAGACCCCCAACACATAGTACGACAAGGATGCCTCATAGCTCCAACGGCCACGACTACAGTCGTTAAGGACGTCATGAGTACTGAAATAAGTTTAGATTACTTGTATGAATTACCTACTTATCTAGACAATCTTGCGAAGCCTATGCGAACTCTGGACTTCATGATAGGAAACTATGTTTCACAAGCACATAACACAAAGGAAGTGAATGAAATAGTGAAGTTAGCGAAATGGAAACTATAACAGGCAAAGTCAACTATGCTCACCATGATCCAAGATCTCCCATCTTATGGAACGGAGGTACTGAGCGACAGGAACAACATCACAAAGTACTCGCCAAAAGCTCGGTTTGTTCGACCTGGGTGGTACAATTCTTGGGAACATCTTTGGATTGGCTACAGAGGATGACCTTAAAGAAATAAACAACAAATTTAATAAAATAGCTCAGATACTAACATACCAAGATAAATTCATCACAGGACAGAACTCAGCAATGAAGACAATTGTGAAAAATCTGAAAAAGGCAGAAAACATAGCTCTCGAAAGTGTAGATAAAATAAATGAAATGGAAGGAAACATTACACTTTTCCAACACTTCTCCATCATCACAGAACATATTGACACGATTCTACTACAATTAGGCAACACTAGAGATCGTTTCAGGTCACTTATGCAAGGAATTTCGAATGCTGGTGATGACAAGATCACAATTGACTTACTCCCAGTTCATGAGCTACATCAGATAATTAGTCAAGGCATACATAAACATAAATTGAAGCCTTTGTTCCGCAGTAGGGAATTCATGCAATATTATCCATATTTAGAAACAACACTAACACCAACATCAGTAGTAGTTCATGTACCATTCATCACTGAAGACCTGTCCACAGTATACCAAATACATCTCTTCCCCTATAAAAATAACAACACTTTGGTCATCATCAACATCAACACAGACACCGAACTCATCATGGTCTCCAAGAGACAGGACACTGTCACTTTCGCAAGTGAGTCAACGATTGAACGAAAGTGCCGCACATCCTTACATGCTGTTCATCTTTGTCCTGCGTACATTTTCACGTTTCAGCCTACTGATACAGTCCCTTGTGAAATGGCTATCATCAGAAATGATAATATTCATAATCATTGCAATTTCACTTTTGTTCCAGATAAACTTGTACACCATCAACGCATCGGACACAGTTTTTTTATTTCACTCATAACACATCAGTTTACATAGTCTGTCCAGATATACCACCATCTCATACATCAGCATCAGGATTATACATAGCACCAGACTACTGTGCGGTATTTACACCAGCCATGTCTACTTTATCCACCATCAATCACTACGCCATCCTCAATCATACACACAAACATTTCCACCCACTGCCTGATATGGACTTAAACATGAGCACAAGTATTAAGTTGACTTCACCTGAGTTTGAAACTATGCAGCTGATCAATGAAACAATGAAGCCCTGGGAAGATCTGAGTTTGAGTATGTTCAACCCATATTATGTGTATAGCCCAGCACCTACTGTCTTTATAATCTTCTGCATTGTATTTGCAGTAGTGCTGTTCGCAATGCACAGAATGGATGCAAGAATTGCAAATTTGGAGTCAGTATTTAGTGGGGGGAGAGTTAACATCCAAGTTAACCCCCCTGAATGAAGTGTACATATTTTGTATATAGTATTAATTTTATATTCAAAAAAAAAAAAAATACAAAGAAGAATGACCCATGATATAGAAGTATGGCATACCAGTACCATTATCTTTAAATGAAATATTAATAACTCTTACCATAATCTTAATTTTAAACTATTTTTTTTCTTGCATGTATGCATTTCACTACAATAACCCAAGTACATACTGTATTAGTTAAATAGTTTACCTTTAGTGCATTTATTCAAATATGTAAACAACTTGTTTAAAATGTAATATTACTGGATCATTGCAATTTACTATGAATATTGTATGTATACAATATTATAATCAATATTATGTACTAATAGATTAGCATATGTCGATAATGATTGCTGTCGGAGGACCTTCAGCGGCGTGGGCCGAGCAGTGTTATGAGTCCATATTATAATTACAAATCATAATAGATAAATAGATAGACAGCTCCATGCGAGCCTGGGAAAGGGAAATGATCTTGTAAGTTAATGAGGAAATGTTGACGACACGTAGGAAGTAGCAATGTCAGGAGATGATGTAGGTAGTGTGTCAGCGAGATAGCAGGCGAACAAAGCCCTAGTGACATACACACATACTCACACACAGGTTTCTGGAACTTTCTGTTTCACTAGAATTTAGGAAAGAGAGCTCAGAAGGAGACTAGCATTTGAACAGACAGGTAGTGGAGAGAGTGAACAAGAAAGAGGGGCTCAACTAGACTTATTATATTGTCTCTGTAAGAAATACCCTGCTCAACTTAGATTTCTCTGAAGATAATAAATTAAGATGAACTCCCATATTCATCTTTAATTCCTACTACAAGAAATCGAGAGTGACAACTAAACCACAAAACTTCTCTACAAGTAACTACAAAGTCTTTTATGACATTATTTCTAAGTGTTTTATGACATATATATATATATATATATATATATATATATATATATATATATATATATATATATATATATTGTTACATAGCCTATGATTTCATCATCCTTTGTATAATTCTAACGTACGTTATGCTGCATGTTTGATCACGATTTTCCTCGTGGCTTCCATAGTGACCAGGCTTGCGTGTTCTACCTCACTCCCCCCTTCTCCCCTTATAGTAGAGTAAGTCCTTTTTTCTGTTGTTCAGAGCAGGACTGTCAACTCTTCCTCCCCTATGCCTTCATTTCCGCTTCCTTCTTGGAAGTTGAATCAAGCTTTGCTGGCCCCTATATAATGAGCTCAGTCTCTGCATTATTGCCACTTAGATCTACTCCTCATTTTCTTTACATCTCTGTCCTCCCCTGTATAGTATATTATTATTTTTGTGAGTGCTCAGGAAGTCTCCAGCTGCTGTATAATTTGAGTATAAGTGTTGTTACCATTTTTCTTGTACTGTATGGCCTAAAGCGTTAATTCGTAGGCCTGGTAAGGTTTTTGTGATTCATATAAAGTTTTTAATGTCAGCCATTATTAATAATATTTTGTATCTAATAATATATCTTGCTTTAACTGAGCATTATCTGGTTTTCTCATTTATCAGGACTGACTTAGATAAATTTGTTCTTGCTAAATTTGTGTTAATAGAGGCTATTACAGTTAATCATATATTTAACCTGTTTTTGCCATTACATTATCCTTATGAGTCCTGAATGTTTAATTGTTAGATTGAGCATTAAATTTTCACTTGTAATTTTACCTAACTTTTGTTTTGAACCTGGAACTTTGCGGGACAGTAGTGATTTTAGTATTCTCACTTGAAGTGTTCATTATCTCTGTTCCGTAACATAAACTTGGCGACCTCTTATCAGGATATTCAGGATATTATCATAAGGATATTGCTTAATATTTTGTGACTGCGATTTATTCATGATGTCTACTATTATTACTCTTGATGAAGCCAAAGATTTTTTGTCAAATATGCAAACAGTGTGTGATGTAGAAAACAGAACAAAGAATGAACTTAAGCTTGTTGCTCAACAATTGGGAATGGCTGTTCGCTCTCATCATTCTAAAGATCAAATTGTTGACATGATTAACAAAAGCTTGTTTAATGTAACTCCTCCAGATGAGCAAACGCAGAATGAAATAGCTAAGTTACAGCTAGCCCTGCAGGAGGCTCGTGCTAAGGAGGCTGAGTTTCAAGCACAAGTTGAACTTGCTAGGATTCAGGCAGACCATGAGTATCGCATGAAACAATGTGGAACTGGATCATTTAGCTCTGATGATTTTGATGTGGCTAAAAATGTTAAACTTGTCCCTCGTTTTAATGAATCTGATTTAACAAAGTATTTTCAGTTGTTTGAGAGGGTAGCTACAGGTTTTAATTGGCCCAAAAAGTATTGGCCAGTACTCCTACAGAGTGTTCTCACCGGTAAAGCTCAAGTAACTTATGCATCTTTGCCTCAGGATCAATCTGATAATTATGATGTAGTTAAGAGCTTGATTCTTAAGGCCTATGAGCTTATTCCTGAAGCCTATAGAGTAAAATTTAGGACAACTTATAAGCAAGATAAGCAATCCCATGTTGAGTATGCAAAAATCAAAGAAGATCTGTTAGAGCAGTGGTTAAATTCTAACAATGTAAATTCTAATTTTGATAAATTTAAGCAGATGATTTTGCTGGAAAACTTCAAAAGGTGTATTAATAAAGATGTAAGCCTATATCTTGAGAAAAGAATAGATAATTTGTCTGATGCTGCAGTTTTAGCTGATATGTTCTCACTCACGAGAGATATTCTAAAGAAAAAGGGAAAGCTGAGAGTAAGTACGTTGCCTCTACTCAGAGTACAGGTAACAGGAAAGAGAATAAAGATGATGTTTCTCAGGAAGTAAATACCAGCTCCACCTCTAGATTTCAGAAAATTAATGTACTTATTGTAGTAAGCTTGGTCATACTACGGAGAAATGTTTCAGGAGACAGCGTGATGTGAACAAAAAGGAGTCTTTAATTATTCAGTCAATTGGTCTAGTGTCCACCCTTGAGAGTTCCCAGAATTCTTTAACCGAGTTAACTGAACCTGCTTTGAGGGGTAAATTAAATTCTCATTATGAAGCTCCTCTTTTGAGCAGTAACGTGGGTGACACTCTCAAGAGTTCATGTGCTAATTTCCTGTCTGATGGTTTTGTCAGTCCTCGGGACAATAATGACAGGAAATCAGTTAAAATATATCGTAATACAGGTGCTTGCCAATCCCTTATGCTGACCAGTGTTCTAGGCTCTAATGTTAATTCCTCTGATGAAACTGTAATCTTACAAGGTGTAGGGAATAATTAATTCTCTGTCCCTCTGTGCAGAGTGAATTTAGTCTGGTTTTGTTAATGGTTCCGTTATGGTTGGGTTGCTTGAGACACTCCCAGTGTCAGGTGTAACTTTCTTACTTAGAAATGATATTGGTGGAAATCAAGTGTGTCCAGCTCCTCAGTTGTCTAGTGAACCAGTGACTGCGACCCAGGATTGTGATGTCCCTGATGTGTTCTCTGCATGTGCTGTCACTTGGGCTAAGTCTAAGGTTACTGGTGACTTAGTGGATAATGATAATGATGTTATCCTACCTGACACTTTTCTTGCTAATTTGGACCACTCACCAGATGAGGCAGTACCCCGTAGTGTTGATAATTTGTCTCGTCAAGAGTTGATTGAGTTGCAGGTTGCTGACCCTGAGTTGAAAGGTCTAGCTAACTCTGCTTGCAGTGAGGAAGAGTCAGCTGGTGCTTCTACTTGTTATTATATAAAGTCAGTACTTATGAGAAAGTGGAGACCCCCAACAGCATCAGCCGACTGTGAATGGGGGGTTGTACATCAAGTTGTCATCCCTCGTCTTTGTAGGCAGGATATCATTAGAGTGGCTCATGATTCCAGTTTGGCAGGACACCTTGGAGTGAGGAAGACTGTGGCACGCATTTTGAAACACTTCTACTGGCCAGGTATCTTCAGAGATGTTTCCTGGTATTGTAAGTCTTGTCACACCTGTCAAGTTGTGGGGAAGTGTAATCAGACCAAAAAGGTTGCACCTCTAGTTCCCATTCCTCCTTTTGAGGCGCCATTCTCCCGTGTGTTGGTGGATATTGTGGGCCCTCCTCCTAAGACTTCTTCAGGATTTTCTTGTTGACCCTGATTGATATGGCTACTCGTTATCCTGAAGCCATTCCACTTAGAAATATCTCAGCAAAGAACGTGGTTAAGGAAATGCTGGGGTTCTTCACAAAGTTTGGTCTGCCCAAGGAGGTACAGTCAGACCGGGGAAGTAATTTCATGTCAAATGTTTTCAAGCAGTCTCTGAAAGAGTTGGGCATCACCCAGATCACGTCTTCAGCTTACCATCCCAAGACCCAAGGAGCGTTGGAAAGATATCATCAAACACTCAAATCGATGCTCAGGAAATACTGTTTGGAACATCAGAAAGACTGGGATAAAGGTCTTCTGTTCGTTGTATTTGCCGCAAGAGAATCTCCAAATGAATCACTGGGCTTCTCACCCTTTGAACTACTGTTTGGCTATGAAGTAAGAGGACCCCTTAACCTACTCAAGGAATGCTGGCTGTCAGAGGAAGATGACGTCAACCTGCTGGAGTACGTGATGAAGTTCAAAGAACGGCTGTCCACTGCTTTACAGCTGGCGAGAGAGAATTTAGGAGCTGCTCAGAAGATGAAGACTTGGTATGATAAAAAGTCCAGGTTACGCCACTTTCAGCCAGGAGATCAGGTTTTGATTCTGCTACCAGTTCATGGGCAACCTCTTCAAGCCAAGTTTAGAGGTCCTTATTTCGTGGAGAAGAAACTCAGTGATGTCAACTATGTCATCGCCACACCAGATCGTAGAAAGAACAAGCAACTTTGTCACATCAACATGCTAAAGTTATATCACAGGCGGGACGAAAATAACCCAGTCTGCATTGTAGCTGTTCCACCCGAGTCTGCAAGTGAAGTTCTCCCACGCTGTATGAGCCTGAGTGATAGTTTGGGGAAGAATCCTGATATCATGAATGATCTCCAGACTAAGCTTTCTCATCTAGCTCCCGAGGAAAGGCAGGAGTTTTCAGCATTACTGCAGGAGTACCCGCAAGTGTTCCGTGCCACTCCAGGAAGAACCACTGTGTTGATGCATGATGTCGATGTTGGAGACGCAAAGCCAATTAAACTGTCTCCTTACCGTGTGAACCCAGTGAAAGTTCCTCTCATCCAGAAGGAGCTTGGCTACCTGTTGGACCACAAGATGATTGAGCCCTGTCAGAGTGAGTGGAGTTCTCCTGTCACTCTAGTCCCTAAGCCAGTTGGGTCACAGCGGCTTTGCATCGACTACAGACGTGTTAATCAGATAACCAAAACAGACACTTACCCTCTCCCTCGCGTGGAAGATTGCATAGACAAGATCGGAAAGGCTAGGTACATAAGTAAGTTTGATTTGTTAAAGGGATACTGGCAAGTACCTATGACTGAACGTGCTAGGGAGATCTCATGTTTTGAAACACTAGGAAAGACTTTTGCATTTTCTGTAATGCCATATGGTATGAAGAATGCACTAGCCACTTTTCAGAAGCTCATGAATGTTGTAACAGAGGGTTTGGCAGGGTGTGTTGTTTATATTGATGGTCTTAATCTTCAGTGACAACTGGAAAGATCACCTATGCCATGTCGGTAAATTTCTTGAGCATTTGGTTCAGGCTAATCTTGTAGCTAATTTATCAAAGTGTGAGTTTGGTCAAGCTAAAGTTCAGTACCTTGGGTACGTAATTGGTGATGGACACGTTGCACCACCAGCAGCTAAGGTTCTAGTTATAAGTGATCTTCCCAAACCTAAAAGTAGGAAAGAGCTACAAAGATTTTTGGGAATGGTAGGTTATTACAGGAGATTTGTTCTTAATTTTTCAATTCTTGTATCACCACTTACAGACCTATTGAAAAAGGAAGTTAAATTTGTCTGGACCGATAACTGTGAATCCTCTTTCAGTGAACTTAAAGCTATCCTATTGTCAGCCAGTGCTCGCTACTCCAAATTTTGCTAAGCCTTTTAAGATGGCTGTTGATGCAAGTGATACAGGAGCTGGGGCTGTTTTGCTGCAAGAGGATGGTCAGGGTATTGAACACCCTGTATCGTATTACAGTAAGAAGTTCACTCCACCTCAAAAGAAGTACTCCACTATTGAGAAAGAGCTTTTGGCCTTGATTTTGTGTTTACAGCATTTTTCATTTTATTTGTGTTCTGGTTTTGACCCATAGTCATTTATACCGATCATAACCCACTGAAATTCCTTAGTAAGTTTAAAGATAAAAATCAGAGATTGACAAGATGGAGTCTACTTCTTCAGGAGTATTCATTAAACATACAACATATCAAGGGGAAAGAAAATGTTATTGCAGATTGCTTATCTAGACTTTAGACAGATTGTTTTAGAGTAATAAGAAATTTCCTGTGTAAATTTCTTTTTCTTTGTGGGGAGGTGTTACATAGCCTATGATTTCATCATCCTTTGTATAATTCTAACGTACAGTATGCTGCATGTATGATCACGATTCGCCTCGTGGCTTCCATAGTGACTAGGCTTGCGTGTTCTACCTCACTCCCCCCTTTTTCCCCTTATAGTAGAGTAAGTCGTCCTTTCTGTTGTTCAGAGCAGGACTGTCAACTCTTCCTCCCCTGTGCCTTCATTTCCGCGTCCTTCTTGCAAGTTGAATCAAGCTTTGCCGGCCCCTATATAATGAGCTCAGTCTCTCCATTATTGCCATTTAGATCTACTCCTCATTTTGTTCACATCTCTGTCCTCCCCTGTATAGTGTATTATTATTTTTGTGAGTGCTCAGGAAGTCTCCAGCCATCTAGCTGCTGTATAATTTGAGTATGTGTTGTTACCATTTTTCTTGTACTGAATGGCCAAAAACGTTAATTCGTAGGCCTGGTAAGGTTTTTGTGATTCATGTAAAGTTTTTAATGTCAGCCATTATTAATAATATTTTGTATCTGTAATAATATATCTTGCTTTAACTGAGCATTATCCTGTTTTCTCATTTATCAAGGCTGACTTAGATAAATTTGTTCTTGCCAAATTCGTGTTAAAAGAGGCTATTGCAGTTAACCATATATTTAACCTGTTTTTTGCCATTACATTATCCTTATGAGTCCTGAATGTTTAGTTGTTAGTTTGAGCATTAAACTTTAACTTGTAATTTTACTTAACTCTTTTGTTTTGAACCTGGAACGTTGCGGGACAGTAGTGATTTTAGTATTCTCACTTGAAATGTTCATTATCTCTGTTCCGTAACAATATATATATATATATATATATATATATATATATATATATATTGTGCTGGGTGCTACAGTTGATTTTAAGTTGATAGTTTTGTATGACCCGCGAATTATAGAATTATCCTAATGACCCTTAATAGGAGAAAGGTTCCCCATCCCTGACCTACACCAAGAAACCAAAGACCTCAAAGTCAAGGATCATCTAGAAATGAGAGGCACACAACTTCTTGCTGCAGCCTCCACAAATTCACACCATCTACTACATTACATGCAGTTCATCCACACACACCAAGGAACACCAAAACAACACCCAGCACACTATATCATACACAAATACATACATCTCTCCCCCCTCGCCCACCTCAACCCAGCTTCCAGAAGCATATCCATGCTCAAAACACTCGCCGCTACATTCAGTCACTTAAAGACAAAACACAGCTGCATGCATGGCCTCCTGATATCCACCTTTCTGAATCCTACCTCCCTCACGAGGACAAGGTCCACCTAGCCAGGCTGAGATGTGGGCATCATCCACCCCTCTTAAGTTATCAGAAGAGGCTGGATGATTCCGTCGCTGACGACTGTCCAGGATGCAACACAGCATCCTATACTATTAAACGCATTACGGATGACTGCACTGCACACAATCGCCTGAGCCAACAACACCATATATTTATCCTGTTTTTTGCCATTACATTATCCTTATGAGTCCTGAATGTTTAGTTGTTAGTTTGAGCATTAAACTTTAACTTGTAATTTTACTTAACTCTTTTGTTTTGAACCTGGAACGTTGCGGGACAGTAGTGATTTTAGTATTCTCACTTGAAATGTTCATTATCTCTGTGGGAGAGCCTGGTCTCGGCCGAGGCCTTCCTTTTGGACTCGGGATTCTTTGGCCAAACCGTCTAGGGAACAACAACTACAGTACTACTACAAAGAGATACAATGACCCACACATGGGACAAAGTTGTTGCAGTTACTATCATTACAAGTTTAGGAATTAGGAACGGAATACACAGACACACGCATACGTACATACATATGCAGAGAGAGGCACATATCCCCACATTCATATACGTATATGTCTATACACGTACTGATATATTCACGCACATGTAGCCACAGACATACTGTATGTACAGGGAAGCTACGCATGTATAAAGATATGGGTATGTGTACAGATGTGCATACATATATATACGCTACATGCACACACACACACACACACACACACACACACACACACACAAATATATATATATATATATATATATATATATATATATATATATATATATATATATATATAAAGTAACAAGAGGAAGGAAAAATAAATGAATAAAACAAATATAACATACACCAGATTACTGGTGTCCTCTGTTCATAAAATATCTGTAACAGTTAGACTTGAACAGTTGAAGTTGAAGGTTGAAGTTTGGAGGGAAACAACTCTGGGGAAGCGAGTTCCAGAGAGATGCAGTTTTGGGAATGAAAGAATTCTGATAGGTAGAAGTTCTGCAATATGGCTGAGTGACATTCCAGTCATGAGCGCTAACAAAGGCCTTGTAGCATGAGGGAAGGAGTGGAGAGGTGGCACCATGGCCGTAACTTCGTCTGAGCATTTGCCATAAAAAATCTGTAAAATAATGGAAGGGAGGCAACATTTCTTCTTATTTGTAGGGGAGGTTGTTTATTTGTAATGGCAGGGTTGTTAATAATTCTAACAGCTTTGTTCTGAATTTTGTCTAGTTGTTTTAATGCAACCTCTCCACACGCATTCCACAAGGGTGGGCAATATTCAAGCTGAGGGTGCAAATGACTCTTATAAATTATAGCTAACTGCTCATCAGTGAAGAAGTTACGGACTCTGTACAGTAATCCAAGTTTCCTTGAGGCGGTTTTAGGAAGTGATCTATTTTGAGAGGTCCAATTGATGGCATTGTTAAGTAAGATGCCGAGATTTTCAATACTTTTGGAGATGGGAATATTAGTAGCACCGAAGGTAATGTACGAATCTAGCAATATCTGTCTATTAGTCTATCTATCTATATCTATATACCTAGGCTGCTTCCCCCAAGGAAAGGGAGGTAGCCGAGACAGGACGACACACTCCCCATTTACTCATCCATTCAAACACATTCATTCGCATCTTAGCCCCAAAGGGGAGAACGGACAGATCCTCACCGCACCACACCGCACAAGGGTCAACTGTGCAATGCAATCAGTGACATCGGCAGCAGGGCCTGACAGCAGAGCTGATTTACCCCTGCCACGTCATAACAGACTCATCCCCTTACCCGCCCCTGACCTGAAATAGCTGATCAGACCAATTGTGGGAGAATATCCCCTCAGGGCTGCGTCATCACTTATTCATTCACAATTTCTCTCCATTTATTTGTCACGCACAGCCACTCTTCCTTGCTCAACAGACATCCCTCTTGCATCCAGCGCTCTCTTCACACTGTCCATCCATCCTATTCATGGTCTTCCTCTCAGCCTTACATTTCTCACATCAGATCTAGTTATCTTTATCACCAATCGCTCATTATCCATTTTCTCCATATGCCCAAACCATCGCAACACCCTTTGCTCAACTCTACCAGCCATCTCCCGAACAACTCCAGTTCTCCTTCGCACTTCATCATTCCGCACTCGATCCATACACGTCACTCCACACATACTCCTCAGACACCTCATCTCCATTACATTCAAACTTTTCCTCTCTGCTACACCCATATTCCATGTTTCAGCCCCATATAATCCTGTCGGTACCACAACACCCTCATACAGCCATCTCTTTACATCCATTCTAAGCGAACGACATCTAAACACTTTTTTCATTCCTCCCAGCACCTTCCCTACTTCACTTATTCTAAACTTCACTTCTGCATCTATTCTTCCATCCACAGCAAAATGTGACCCTAGATATTTAAAACACTCTACCTCCTCAAGCAACTCGCCATTCAAAACTATATTCATCCCCCTACCATCTACCAACCTCATACACTTCATCACTTTACTCTTATTCTCATTTACTTTCAATTTCCTCCTTTCACACACCCTTCCAAACTCCTCTACCAACTATCTCAATCTCTCCTCTGAATCAGCCACCAGTGCAGTATCATCTGCAAACAGCAGCTGCTTCAGATTCCACTCTCCACCATCAACATTCACCAGATTCAGACTTCCACCTAAAACTCTTGCATTCACCTCCCTTACAACACCATCCATGTAAATATTAAACAACCAAGGCGACATCACACATCCCTGTCGCAGCCCCTCTCTCACAGGAAATAAATTACTCACAGCATTTCCCATTCTTACACACGCTGTACTATTTACATAAAAACTTTTCACCCCTTTTAGTAACCTACCATCAAGTCCATACAATCTTAAAACAGTCCACAAAGCCTCCCTATCAATTCTATCACACGCTTTCTCTAAATCCAAAATGCCCAAAACACATCCTTGCCTTTCACTAAATACTTTTCACACACCTGTCTCACCGCAAACACCTGATCCACGCATCCCCTCCCTCTCCTAAAGCCACATTGCTCATCACCAATCACTCCCTCTGTACCCTCTCTAACTCTCATAATTAACACTACCATACACCTTACCTACAACACTCAACAGACTTATACCCCTAAAGCTTGTACATTCATACTTATCACCCTTGCCTTTATACAACGGGACCACACAAGCACTTGCCCAGTCAACTGGCTCCATACCTTTCACAAAGCACACATTCAACAATCTTACTAACCAGTCAACAATAGTCACTCCACCACCCTTCAGGCATTCCACAGCACACCCATCCATACCTGCAGCTTTCCCTGTTTTCATCTCCTTTACTGCCTTCTTCACTTCCTCCTTCGTGATCAAAGAATCATTCAACTCTCCCAACACATTTATTCCTTGCACCCTTCCATCCGCCACAATCTCAGCCACCCTTTCCTCCTCTACATTTAACAATCGTTCAAAATACTCTGCCCATCTCTTCCTTACTGCATCCATCTCAACATCCTTCCATCCTCTGCTTTTACTCGTTCTTCCTTCCCAGACTCTCCCTTTCGCACCCTTTTCACCTCCTTCCAAAACATTTTCTTATTCTGTTGAAAATTCTCTGTCAGCCGCCTACCCCACCTCTTATCTGCTGCCACTTTAGCATCACACACAGCCCTTCTCGCCCTATTCCTCTTTTCCTTATACCTCTCATATGGCATCTCATCCTTCCTCTGCAGCCACACTTCATATGCACGTCTCTTCGTAGCCACAGCCATACTTACTTCCTCGCACCACCATTCACTTCCTTTTCTTACACCACCACCCACACGCCTCACCATACACCTCTTCTGCATGCCCCACCACAGCACTCTTAAATAACTGCCATTCCTCCTCCACACTGCCATTTTCCCGATCTTTCACTGCGTTCCACTCATCTTTCAATTTCTCCTGATACTCTATCTTTTTCTCTCTTTTATCCAACTCACTTTCAAAACTTCCCTGCCACACCTAACCCTCCTAGCTCTCACCCATCTCTTACCTACTCTTAACTTTTCCTCCACCAGGTAGTGGTCAGACATACCTCCACCCTCCCCTCTCAGAACTCTCACATCCAACAATCTTCCTATTACATTCCTAGACACAACCACATAGTCCATCAACGTTCTATCAACAACCCTTCCACCCTCCTGTCTCACCCATGTATACTTATAAATATCTTTCTTCTCAAACAGCGTATTTCCCATCACCATCTCTCGCTCAACACACATCGCTATCATTCGCTCCCCATTTTCATTTCTTCCAGGCACACCATGCATACCAACTACACCTTCAACTGCTACATTTCCCACTCTAGCATTCAGATTTCCCATCATTACCACATTCACATTCGCTCCAAAACTCTGCAGACACTCATCAACATCATTCCAGAAAGACTCCCTCTCTTCTTCATCCCTTTCACTACCAGGCCCATATGCACTCACAAACACCCACAACTCACGTTCAAATTTCGCTTTCAGCCACATCGGTCTCGATGACACCTTCCATTCAATCACACACTGCTGTACTTTCGGACTCACTAACAAGGCCACACCTTCTCTTGCCCTTCCTCTATCAACACCTGACAGTCTTCCATTCACACTTCCAAACATGGACTCACCCTTCCCTTTCGTCTTCGTTTCACTCAAAGCTAACACATCCAACTTTCTTCTCACAAACATTCTCCCAATCTCCTCCCTTTTACCCTCAATCGTACTACTTCCACGCACATTCATAGACCCAATCTTCAGGGTACGGGGATAACTCCATCCCCCATCCCTTTCTCTGGCCTGTCTCTTTTTAGGAACTAAAAAACAGAGGAGGGGGTCCCCTCACCCCGCCCCTTTTAGTCGCCTTTTATGACACGCAGGGAATACGGTGGCAGTATTCTTCCTAACACAACCTGGCCGCAGAGTAGTAGTACCACCCCATAGTGCGGCCAGATAGGTCTTGATATATGGAGATGGCTGTAATGAGTTGAGAGATAGAGATATTAGTCTTTGTTAATGGGTGACTGAGTGAGAATGAACTATGTAGTGTTGAGTCGTTTGCATATGTGTGGATGGGATTGTGGGTGACAGATAAGAGATCATTAATATGAACCAGGAATAGGGTTGGCGCCAAAACTGATCTCTGCAACAAGGCGACGTTATTTGAGTGGAAATTGTAATTCACATCATCTACTTTTACTCTTATTTTTCTGTCACTAAGATATGAGGAAATCAAAGGAACAAAGGATGTTAGTCCATAGCAAGGGAGCTTGGACAGCAGTGAATAGTGCCATACTCTGTCGAAAGCTTTAGAAATATCAAGGGCTACTGCATGAGTTTCTTCATGCAGGTCAATTGATTGATGGATGGTATGAGTTAGGAGACTGAGTATGTCAATGGTGGATCTTTCGTGGCGAAAACCATATTGTCTATCACTGATTAAGTATTTGGATTCAAGATGTTTAACTATGTGCTTATTAATTAAAGTATCAAATACTTTACCAAGAGAAAATGTGACAGCTATTGGTCTGTAATCAGAGGGGTCAGAGGAACTTCCTTTCTTCGGAATTGGGTGGATATTGGCTTCTTTCCATGAATTTGGGAATGAAGAAGTACGTATGCATAGTTTGAATAACTTAGCTAGAACAGAGACAAGTTCAGGGGAACACTTTTTTAAAACAACTGGAGGAACTCCATCAGGGCCTGGAGCTTTATTGGTAGGTAAATTGTCTAGGATGTATTTTTCTTGTGTCTTGTCTGTATTTTAAGTGGGGCAATTTCGGGAGAGTGAAGTTCTAGTACTGGGACATTCTGGCTGGCATCCTCTATGGTTGAATTTCTGGCAAATGTAGTGGCAAAAATATCTGCTTTCCCACGCGGGTCATTTGTAATGTTGCCATCTGAAGATTTTAGTGGGGGAATGAAAGATGACTTGTTAAAGCTATTATTGAAATAATTAAGGGTTGACCAAAAATTCTATTGTCATTAGGGTTGTTAAGTAGTTCTGATGCTTGCTTTTGAAGAAAGATGATTTAGCTAGATTTATTACAGCTTTTGCATGATTTCTAGCAATTTTAATTTTGAGTGAATCAGATGTTTTTGGTTTTAAGTAAGAGTTATTTGCTAATGACTTTTGGGCTGTTGCTCTGGCACAGTTGCCATCAAACCATTTTAGAGAGTTCGATTTTTTAGTGAACTGTTGACTTTGTATGAAAAAATCCATAGCAGCTAGTATATATTCGTTTATACACTAATTAGATAAACATACATGGTCACATATACTGGTAGATAAACAGACACGAAACGCATTATATAGTTATCTCGATTCAAAACCCAGCATAAGGACAATAAATGCACATTCACCTGACGTGTACGTGTGTGTACAACACACACACACACACACACACACACACACACACACACTGCAACTGACGTGTATGTGTTGACAACACACACATACACACACACACACACACACACACACACACACACACAAGCATTGCACCTGACGTTTACGTGTGTGGACAACACACGAACACACACACACTGGCTTGCATATATATAAATACCAAAAAGTTCCATCATCGTTTTAGCGCTAGAGCATTACAGTGAGAGGAAGTCGGGATGGAGGGTGAGAATGTCTTCGAGTACATCAAGATTTGCTATGAAGTAGGTAAACAGAGCAGAAAATAATAGTTCAGGGGGTCTGAAGGGGGCAATTACTGGGCAGTTAACGATGTGATCGGATAATGCTTCATCCATGGGATTGTGACAGAGTTTGCATGGCCTGTTGATAGCCTGTCGTAAGGTGACTTCCCCTGAGGAGCGATACCCCAGGCGAATGTAGGCGACGGCAACATCATAGCGGCGGGTGAGGGTGCGGTGCTTACCATGGATGTGTCTCAGGCACTGAGCTCTGTAATATGAAGAGGCTTTCTCATGCGTAGGACAACGTAGTTTGTGTAACAGCCGTCAGGGGCCCAGGGCGGCGCTGATGTTGATTATCTACACCACCGACGCCTACGTCTTTTGAAATCAGCCGATGAATTCGGAAAATATAGTGCCATGGCCCACTGCTTAGCTTAAGTAAGCAACATCGAAACAGAAACAGCAAGCTAAGAACAGTGATCCAACTGCATTTCCACGGTGGAGGTGACGAGTGGTGGTATTTCAATGTGGCTGCCAAAGCAACAAGCTCACTGTGGAGATAGCCTCTCCATATTATAGAGCTCAGTGGTCTCACGCCACGGTAGTCATCATAGTGCTGAAGAGTGACACTAGAGGGACGTTCAGTATCAGTTCACATGGCTAGATCCTCCCTGAACTCCTCGAGACGGATTCTCCGGACCAAAGCCTATATAATAACATGTCGGGACACGCGCTTGCCAAGTATCTCGGGGCGGAGATACAATCGCGACGTTACTTGGCATTAGTGCTAACACAGAAAACGGATCCAACGATATTTGAAGAGGAACTATAATAAAATACCATGGCACCATATAAATTAGTTTTATTTATTTTTTTGTGTCATATTATTGAATATTATGGGTAAATAATATGCTAGTCAAAGCTTGATAGAAGGTTTATGTTCATGAGATGTTGAAGAAGAGATGACAAGTTTGTGATGGGTTGATGAGTTGCCTTAAGGAAGGTAAAAGGTTGTTGAAGGTTTTCTTCCTGACTGTGACACGGGTTATATAATTCAGTAAATATAAGGAAAAGGTAGGATTTAAGAAAAACTTTTGTATCAACTCATTTATTTTAGAAAAGGATATTATTAACTGCATTATCTATCTCTCTGTCTATCTATCTATCTATCTATCTATCTATATATATATATATATATATATATATATATATATATATATATATATATATCATCAGCCATCATTACTCTGATAGGACACTGCCGAACAAAAGCCTCTCCCAACCTTCTCCACGAATTCCTTGACTGGACCAGTCTCTGCCACGTTTTCCCTGCAAATTTCTGTCTCATCTCTCCACCTGTCTGGCATTTTTCTGATACGCTTACAATCTCTTCGTGTCTAGCCAGACAGCCTCTTGCTCCATCGGTTATCCCTTATTCTTGCTACATGGCCTGCCCACCCCCATTTCTGTTCTTTTATAACTTCTATAATGTCTTTGACTAGTCTGCTCTCTCACCCAAGTCGATCTTTTCCTGCCTCTTTAATATATATATATATATATATATATATATATATATATATATATATATATATATATATATATATATATATATATTGTTACATAGCTCACTCCCCCCTTCTCCTCCCTTATAGTAGAGTAAGTCGTTCTTTCTGTTGTTCAGAGCAGGAGTGTCAACTCTTTGTCCCTTATGGCTTCATTTGCGCGTCCTTCTTACAAGTTGTATCAAGCTCTGCCGGCCCCTATATAATGAGCTTAGTCTCTGCATTATTGCCACTTAGATCTACGCCTCATTTTGTTCACATCTCTGTCCTCCCCTGTACAGTTGTTATTATTTTTGTGACAGCTCAGGTGGTCTCCAACCATCTGCCAGCTGTATAATTTGAGTATGTGTTGTTGCATTTTTTTCTTGTACTGTATAGCATAAGGTGTTAATTCGTAGGCCAGGTGAGGTTCTTGTGATTCATGTGAAGTTTTTGATGTCAGCCAGTTAATAATATTTTGTATCTGTAATAATATATCTTGCATTAACTGAGCATTATAAGGTTTTCTTATTTCATCAGGGCTGACTTAGATAAATTTACTCTTGCTAATTTCGTGTTAATAGAGGCTATTGCAGTTAACCATATATTTAACCTGTTTTTTGCTATTACATTATCCTTATGAGTCCTGAATGTTTAGTTGTTAGTTTGAGGATTAAACTTTAACTTGTAATTTTACCTAACTCTTTTGCTTTGAACCTGGAATTTTGCGGGACAGTAGTGATTTTAGTATTCTCACTTGAAGTGTTCATTATCTCTGTTCCGTAACATAAATTTGGCGACCTCTTATCAAGATATTCAGGATATTATCATAAGGATATTGCTTGATATTTAGTGACTGATTTATTCATGATGTCTACTATTACTACGCTTGATGAAGCCAAAGATTTTTTGTCAAATGTGCAAACAGTGTGTGATGTAGAAAACAGAACAAAGAATGAACTTAAGATTGTTGCTCAACAATTGGGAATTGCTGTTCACTCTCATCATTCTAAAGATCAAATTGTTGGCATGATTAATGAAAACTTGTTTAATGTAACTCCTCCAGGTGAGCAAACGCAGATTGAAATAGCTAAGTTACAGCTAGCCCTGCAGGAGGCTTGTGCTAAGGAGGCTGAGTTTCAGGCCCGTGCTAAGGAGGCTGAGTTTCAAGCTCGTGCTAAGGAGGCTGAGTCTCAGGCTCGTATTCAGGAGGCACAGGCACAGGCTCAGGCACAAATTGAACTAGCTAGGATTCAGGCAGACCATGAGTATCGCATGAAACAAAGTGGAACTGGATCATCTAGCTCTGATGATTTTGATGTGGCTAAAAATGTTAAACTTGTCCCTCCTTTTAATGAATCTCATTTAACAAAGTATTTTCAGTTGTTTGAGAGGGTAGCTACAGGTTTTAATTGGCCCAAAAAGTATTGGCCAGTACTCCTACAGAGTGTTCTCACCGGTAAAGCTCAAGTAACTTTTGCATCTTTGCCTCAGGATCAATCTGATAATTATGATGTAGTTAAGAGCTTGATTCTTAAGGCCTATGAGCTTGTTCCTGAAGCCTATAGAGTAAAATTTAGGACAACTTATAAGCAAAATAAGCAATCCCATGTTGAGTATGCAAAAATCAAAGAAGATCTGTTAGAGAAGTGGTTAAATTCTAAGAATGTAAATTCTGATTTTGATAAATTTAAGCAGATGATTTTGCTGGAGGACTTCAAAAGGTGTATTAATAAAGATGTAAGCCTATATCTTGATGGGAGAAGAATAGATAATTTGTCTGATGCTGCAGTTTTAGCTGATGAATATGTTCTCACTCACAAGAGATATTCTAAAGAAAAAAGAAAAGCTGAGTAAGTACGTCGCCTCTACTCAGAGTACAGGTAACAGGAAAGAGAATAAAGATGATGTTTCTCAGGAAGTAAATACCAGCTCCACCTCTAGATTTCAGAAAATTAATGTACTTATTGTAGTAAGCTTGGTCATACTACGGAGAAATGTTTCAGGAGACAGCGTGATGTGAACAAAAAGGAGTCTTTAAATATTCAGTCAATTGGTCTAGTGTCCACCCTTGAGAGTTTCCAGAACTCTTTAACTGAGTTAACTGAACCTGCTTTGAGGGGTAAATTAAATTCTCATGATGGAGCTCCTCTTTTGAGTAGTAACGTGGGTGACACTCTCAAGAGTTCATGTGCTAATTTCCTGTCTGATGGTTTTGTCAGTCCTCGGGACAGTAATGAGAGGAAATCAGTTAAAATATATCGTGATACAGGTGCTTGCCAATCCCTTATGCTGACCAGTGTTCTAGGCTCTAATGTTAATTCCTCTGATGAAACTGTAATCTTACAAGGTGTAGGGAATAATTACTTCTCTATCCCTCTGTGCAGAGTGAATTTAGAGTCTGGTTTTGTTAATGGTTCCGTTATGGTTGGGTTGGTTGAGACACTCCCAATGTCAGGTGTAACTTTCTTACTTGGAAATGATATTGGTGGAAGTCAAGTGTGTCCAGCTCCTCAGTTGTCTAGTGAACCAGTGACTGCGACCCAGGATTGTGATGTCCCTGATGTGTTCTCTGCATGTTGTTGTTGAAAGATTCCCTCCACATATAGTGCAAGCCGGGCCATACATTAGCCCGGTCAATGGTGTATGGGCTGATTAAAAAACGGTAAGTAGGGAGGACGGGACAGGGGGAATGCCCAGCACACACGTCCTGTCTCCTGACTGGCTTTGTGTTGAGTGTGTTCTCTGCATGTGCTGTCACTAGGGCTAAGTCTAAAGTTACTGGTACTTAGAGGATAATGATGATGTTATCCTAGCTGACACTTTTCTTGCTAATTTGGAGCACTCACCAAATGAGGCAGTACCCCGTAGTGTTGATAATTTGTCTCGTCAAGAGTTGGTTGAGTTGCAGGTTGCTGACCCTGAGTTGAAAGGTCTAGCTAACTCTGCTTGCAGTGAGGAAGAGTCAGCTGGTGCTTCTACTTGTTATTATATAAAGTCAGGAGTACTTATGAGAAAGTGGAGACCCCCAACAGCATCAGCCGACTGTGAGTGGGAGGTTGTACATCAAGTTGTCATCCCTCATGTTTGTAGGCAGGATATCATTAGAGTGGCTCATGATTCCAGTTTGGCAGGACACCTTGGAGTGAGGAAGACTGTGGCACGCATTTTCAAACACTTCTACTGGCCAGGTATCTTCAGGGATGTTTCCTGGTATTGTAAGTCTTGTCACACCTGTCAAGTTGTGGGGAAGTGTAATCAGACCGAAAAGGTTACACCTCTAGTTCCCATTCCTCCTTTTGAGGCGCCGTGTGTTGGTGGATATTGTGGGCCCTCTTCCTAAGACTTCTTCAGGATTTTCTTATGTGTTGACCATGATTGATATGGCTACTCGTTATCCTGAAGCCATTCCACTTAGAAATATCTCAGCTAAGAACGTTAAGGAAATGCTAGGGTTCTTCACAAAGTTTGGTCTGCCCAAGGAGGTACAGTCAGACCGGGGAAGTAATTTCATGTCAAATGTTTTCAACAGTCTCTGAAAGAGTTGGGCATAACCCAGATCACGTCTTCAGCTTACCATCCCAAGACCCAAGGATCGTTGGAGAGATATCATCAAACACACAAATTGATGCTCAGGAAATACTGTTTGGAACATCAGAAAGACTGGGATAAAGGTCTTCCATTCGTTGTGTTTGCCGCAAGAGAATCTCCAAATGAATCACTGGGCTTCTCACCCTTTGAACTACTGTTTGGCCATGAAGTAAGAGGACCCCTTAAGCTACTCAAAGAATGCTGGCTGTCGGAGGAAGATGACGTCAACCTGCTGGAGTATGTGATGAAGTTCAAAGAATGGCTGTCCACTGCTTTACAGCTGGTGAGAGAGAATTTAGGAGCTGCTCAGGGGAAGATGAAGACTTGGTATGATAAGAAGTCCACGTTACGCCACTTTCAGCCAGGAGATCAGGTTTTTATTCTGCTACCAGTTCATGGGCAACCTCTTCAAGCCAAGTTTAGAGGTCCTTATTTCGTGGAGAAGAAACTCAGCGATGTCAACTATGTCATCGCCACACCAGATCGTAGAAAGAACAAGCAACTTTGTCACATCAACATGCTAAATTTATATCACAGGCGGGATGAAAATAACCTAGTCTGCACTGTAGCTGTTCCACCCGAGTCTGCAAGTGAAGTTCTCCCACTCTGTATGAGCTTGAGTGATAGTTTGAGGAAGAATCCTGATATCATGAATGATCTCCAGACTAAGCTTTCTCATCTAGCTCCCGAGGAAAGGCAGGAGTTTTCGGCATTACTGCAGGAGTACCCGCAAGTGTTCCGTGCCACTCCAGGAAGAACCATTGTGTTGATGCATGATGTCGATGTTGGAGACGCAAAGCCAATTAAACTGCCTCCTTACCGTGTGAACCCAGTGAAAGCTCCTCTCATCCAGAAGGAGCTTGGCTACCTGTTGGACCACAAGATGATTGAGCCCTGTCAGAGCGAGTGGAGTTCTCCTGTCACTCTAGTCCCTAAGCCAGGTGGGTCACAGCGGCTTTGCATCGACTACACACGTGTTAATCAGATAACCAAAACAGATACTTACCCTCTCCCTCGCGTGGAAGATTGCATAGACAAGATCGGAAAGGCTAGGTACATAAGTAAGTTTGATTTGTTAAAGGGATACTGGCAAGTACCTATGACTGAACGTGCTAGGGAGATCTCATGTTTTGTAACACTAGGAAAGACTTTTGCATGTTCTGTAATGCCGTATGGTATGAAGAATGCACTAGCCACATTTCAGAATGAATGTTGTAACAGAGGGTTTGGCAGGGTGTGTTGTTTATATTGATGGTCTTAATCTTCAGTGACAACTGGAAAGATCACCTATGCCATGTCAGTAAATTTCTTGAGCGTTTGGTTCAGGCTAATCTTGCAGCTAATTTATCAAAGTGTGAATTTGGTCAAGCTAAAGTTCAGTACCTTGGGTACGTAATTGGTGATGGACACGTTGCACCACCAGCAGCTAAGGTTCAGGTTATAAGTGATCTTCCCAGACCTAAAAGTAGGAAAGAGCTACAAAGATTTTTAGGAATGGTAGGTTATTACAGGAGATTTGTTCTTAACTTTTTTATTCTTGTATCACCACTTACAGACCTACTGAAAAAGGGAGTTAAATTTGTCTGGACCGATAACTGTGAATCCTCTTTCAGCAAACTTAAAGCTATCCTATTAAGTCAGCCAGTGCTCGCTACTCCAAATTTTGCTAAGCCTTTTAAGATGGCTGTTGACGCAAGTGATACAGGAGCTGGGGGTGTTTTGCTGCAAGAGGATGATCAGGGTATTGAACACCCTGTATCTTATTACAGTAAGAAGTTCACTCCACCTCAAAAGAACTACTCAACTATTGAGAAAGAGCTTTTCGCCTTGATTTTGGGTTTACAGCATTTTTCATTTTATGTTCTGGTTTTGACCCCATAGTCATTTATACCGATCATAACCCACTGAAATTCCTTAGTAAGTTTAAAGATAAAAATCAGAGATTGACAAGATGGAGTCTACTTCTTCAAGAGTATTCATTAGACATACAACATATCAAGGGGAAAGAAAATGTTATTGCAGATTGCTTATCTAGACTTTAGATTGTTTTAGAGTAATAAGAAATTTCCTTTGTAAATTTCTTTTTTTTTTTTGTGGGGAGGTGTTACATAGCCAATGATTTCATCATCCTTTGTATAATTCTAACGTACAGTATGCTGCATGTTTGATCACGATTCGCCTCGTGGCTTCCATAGTGACCAAGCTTCCGTGTTCTACCTCACTCCCCCCTTCTCCTCCCTTATAGTAGAGTAAGTCGTTCCTTTTGTTGTTCAGAGCAGGAGTGTCAACTCTTTGTCCCCTATGGCTTCATTTGCGCGTCCTTCTTGCAAGTTGTATCAAGCTCTGCCGGCCCCTATATAATGAGCTTAGTCTCTGCATTATTGTCACTTAGATCTACTTCTCATTTTGCTCACATCTCTGTCCTCCCCTATAGTTATTATTTTTGTGAGTGTTCAGGAAGTCTCCAACCATCTGGCTGCTGTATAATTTCAGTATAAGTTGTTGCATTTTTTTCTTGTACTGTATAGCATAAGGTGTTAATTCGTAGGCCTGGTGAGGTTTTTGTGATTCATGTGAAGTTTTTGGTGTCAGCCATTGTTAATAATATATTGTATCTGTAATAATATATCGTATTAACTGAGCATTATCCGGTTTTCTCATTTTATCTGGGCTGACAGATAAATTTACTCTTGCTAATTTCGTGTTAATAGAGGCTATTGCAGTTAACCATATATTTAACCTGTTTTTTGCCATTACATTATCCTTATGAGTCCTGAATGTTTAGTTGTTAGTTTGAGCATTAAACTTTAACTTGTAATTTTACCTAACTCTTTTGTTTTGAACCTGGAACTTTACGGGACAGTAGTGATTTTAGTATTCTCACTTGAAGTGTTCATTATCTCTGTTCCGTAACAATATATATACATATATATATATATATATATATATATATATATATATATATATATATATATATATATATATATATATATATATATATATATATATATTACACCCCATTTTTGTAATTGCTCATTTCACGAAATGGGCAGTCAGACTACCCATTACGTGAAACGGGCAGTCATTTGCTCATTTCCTGAAATGGACAATCAAACAGCCCATTTCGTGAAACGTGCACTCATTTGCCCAGATTTAGTTTCTGGCTCGTATTGAAACTGGCATTGATGAAGATGTAGTAGTTGAGATAATAGACGCAGAGCCTGAATGTGTCTTCAGAAGTAAATGATTCTCAACCCGCACCAGCAATGCCAGTGACACCAAGAGAAACTGAGATGACAAGTTTGGATGCAGTTGAGGAAGTTATAGACGCGGATGCAGAGCATGAATGTGAGTCGTCAGAAGGAAATGATGCTGCTCATCCTGCAGATGTTGCACGGCAGAAGGCTTATATCGAGATAGCGCTTCAGGCAGAAAAAATGCATATGCGGCGTACAAAATCGTTGCCAGTTGTGGATGTATGCCAAAATGTAGCAGTAAGGGTGTCCCCCCTAACGTAATCGGAATAGTTCTGGCTAAGGACGATGGTGGCTTCACAGTACTAAGATTGGAATAATCAGTGGCAAATTGTCAATGAATCGGTTTGAATCAGTTAACTCTAGGGGTCTCAAATCCTCAGAAGTTCCATCTAATAAAATAAGCATTCGAGAGATCATCAAACTGCAAAGTGTTTGTGGTGGTCAAGGATATCGGAGGTGCCAGTGCAAAAGTATTTGCTTAATCAAGCGTTTCAGCTGCCTACGAGACGAACTTCGTTGCAACAGTGCCTGTCACAGCCGCGGATCTTGCGAAAATGACTAAATGTTACAGACAAGTAATGCTTTCCATATTATGATTATTTTAGTTGTGATAATAAAGTGATTCCTGTTCGTATATTCATCTTTGCTTTTAAACTCTGTAATAAAAAAAAAAATCCATTGTTCGTTTTATCTGAGCTTTTGTAGTTACCGTAGACATAATACTATATAAATAAAAACATAAAAAGTGAAGGCCATTTCACGAAACTGGCTAGGAAAATAATGCCCAGTTCAAGAACTGGACAACAGAAATTGCTCAGTTCATGATCTAGGCAAATGACTGCACGTTTCACGAAATGGGTAGTTTTATTGCCCATTTCGTGAAATGAGCAATTACGCAAACGGGGTGTGACATATATATGAGAGTAGTCATAAGCATTTAAGACAAGGAGGTTATTATATGGACTTTGTGGGGTAAGGAGAAAAGAAGGGTGTGACTGGAGAGAGAAAAAAAAATTAAATAATTTACTGTTAAATAAATATTACCCAGGGGGCAAAAAGCTACTTTTCCAATTCAACCAGAAATGGGTTGTTATAAAAGGTTATGGCATACCAGTTTACTCCTTGGACCATCAGGAACAATATCCAGGAGCACAACCTAGGAAATCAACTACTGTGTTGTAAGCTGGAAACCCAAGATAGCGTCCAAGATGACTGCTGATCCTATCTGTTTTACTATATGATGATATATTGTCAAATAAATTGCATGAAACCATATTTGGTCATGTTTTTATTGCCATTGTCTTAAGAAAAAAAAAAACAAGGTTATGTTGAGAATTACAAACTATTTTATAAATTTAATATTTTATTAAAATGACCAACACACTTCTTGTCTCTTTAGAAAGTTTACATGCTTTTAAGAACAGAAAATTTTAGCAAAAATACAATTACTGGGTATATAAACAGCAGACATCTAAGGGTTGTCAATAACTGAACGTCATGAATATAAGCTCTTATAAATTATCATTTATAATATTCAAGTAATTAAACATTTAATTTTCACACCATAACACAATTTTTTGCGAATGAGATACTCGTATAGCCAGACGCAACCGTTATAACTACTAAAGTAGCTAACAATGAGATTTAGTCCAACAGAGATAATCCTGTTCAAACTGAGAAAAAGGATATACAGTATTTATAGAAAATCTCATCAGAGGCAGTGCTGTTCTCAATTTCCTGGAAGTACTGAGCTCAGGAACAGCTCTCTGGAGTTCCACATCATCTGCAGGCAAGATAACATGGAACATTCTGCTTGGCACATGAACAATTTTTTAAAACCTATTCTGCAACCACAAGAAAGAGATGTAGATATCTCTGCTGGTCGCAGTTCTGCAGTCACTGGAACTGGCACAAGTTCTGCTTGTGTCACTCTCCATCCATATTCATCCAACTAAGGAATGTTTGGCTTTGAGTGTGTGCTGTTTGGACAGTGATTGTTGCCAGGTGTTGCATTAAAGTATCCTCAGTAGATGGAAGGAACTGGAGAAGAGTGGTCTTGTTGGCTAGAAAAAGTTGAATGCGAATCTCGCTCAAAGAGATCAAATATCTCGGCATTCTTTCTGAAGATGGCCATAAGTAACTTCCTAGCCTTACTGATAACATCTTTAATTATGATAGCATTACAGTCACTAACAAAGTCTTCGAAAGCATCCAGCTGAGTTTTCTCACTTGCTGCTAACCATCCCTTTTTGCTAGTAGAAAAGACTGCTGGTGGTATCTCTGCCACTTAGACTGGGAACAAATTGTAGTGAGAGGCATCTGTGTGCCTGCAGTGTTTTGGATGTCATGTATGGGAAGGTAATTGTCTGTTGCTGTCCTGATCCAAAGTTCAGGAAGATCTTTCAATGGAGAGAAGATGTTTCAACTTGGTGGATGCAAAATACTGTATATACAGAGGACAATAACATCTGCATCACTTGAATGAACAGTATCCTGATCAACTTTGCCTACTTGGACACCATACCAAAATAAGTCACCGCATCACAGGATAATGAGACCAGTAAAATATAGTAGGTAAAATACAGTACAACCTCAGTGAACTTTCAATGTCCTACACTTAATGTACAATTCTGAGCATTTCCTTACTCTGCATGCGTTCTTTTTTAATATTTCTATTTAGAATCCTGATACGGAAAAATGCACGGCATCGAACATAAAATGTTATGACATCAGCGATGCCAATATGTTTACTGCCCCCTCTCCTGGCTTTAATCCTTTCTCTCCGTGAAAAGAGTTGAATAGGTCACCCATCAACTGCAGGTGTTTAAGAAATTCAGGACTTCGTGTTATTAGCCTTAGACTTTGCCTACTGATCTCACCAAGTTTTTTTTTCCCTTTCCTTTTATGCGAGGAAGAAGGAACCAAAGGCTAGAAGCCCACAAAACAGTTCCTTCCAAGAAAAACACAAAAACAATACAAAAGAGAGCCAAATTCAAGATCGGTTCACTTGGAGATGCCTGGACACACTGCATTTGAAAGACTGGAGATCATACGAAGCAGGATATACAGAAAGAGAGACATTTCCAGAGATGACGTTGCATAAATGAAGGACTGGGAGTAACGGTTAACTCTTGCATTAGAGAGTTGGATAGAAAAGGGATGAGAGTTTGTTGCAAGACGAGTGCCACGCACCCGTTGTAGAGGTGGAGGGATGCAAGCAGACAGTTCAGAGGAGCAGTGACCATGGAAGTAGCGATAGATAAGATATAAAGAGGCAACAGTGCAGCGAAGAGACAGAAGTTGAAGGGAGCCGGTAAGAGGAGAGTTAGTGAGATGAAAAGTCTTTGACCACCCAATTGAGAAGAGCTGTATGTGGTGAGCCTCCCCACACATGAGAGATGTACTCTACACAGGGACGAATAAAACCCGTGTATAAAGTTAACAACTGTGCTGGGGTAAAGAAGGTACGGAGTCGGCTTAGCACACCTCATCTCTAGCAAGCAGATTTTACCAGAGATGTAATATGATCGTTCCAAGATAAATCCCGAGTGAATGAAACACCAAGCATGTTCAAGGATGATGCAGGATTGAGCTGGATATTATTAAACATTAGTGGGTACTCCTGTGGAAGATTTTGTCGGGTTGATAAGTGTAAAAACTGGGTCTTTGATGTATTAAAAACAAGATTATTTTTACTCCAGTCAGAGATACGAGCCAAGCCAGACATTGGGTGTGCCATAGCCTCATCCCTTATTTGTTGAAGTAACTGCTGACGTGGACGCTGCGGGAACCGAAAGGAAAGATGAAGGGTGGAATCATCAGCGTACGAGTGGATAGGGTTAGATGTACAGCTTAGATCATTGATGAATAAAAGGAAGAGAGTTGGTGATAGGACAGAGCCCTGAGGAACACCACTGTTGATAGATATAGGAGAAGAACGATGGCCGTCTACAACAGCGGCTATAGAACGACCAGAACGGAAGCTAGAGATGAAGGCACAGATAGAAGGATAGAAACCGTAAGAAGGCAGTTTGGAAATTAAGGATTTATGCCAGACTCGATCGAAAGCCTTTGAGATGTCAAGTGCAATGGCAAAGCTTTCGCCAAAGTCCCGAAAGGAGGATGACCAGGAGTCTGAAAGGTAGGTGAGAAGATCGCCAGTGGAGTGTTCCTGACGGAACCCATACTGACGATCAGAAAGAATGTTGTGATGGGAAAGGTGCTTTAAAATTTTTGTTAAGAATAGACTCGAAAACTTTTGAGAGACAGGATGTTAAAGCAATTGGACGATAACAGAGGGTTTGGAATGGTCACCTTTCTTAGGGACTAGCTGAATGAGAGCAAACTTCCAGCAAGAAGAAAAGGTACAAATTGAAAGACAAAGGCGAAAGAGTTTACCCAGTCAGGGTGTAAGCACAGAAACACAGTTCTTGAGGACAACAAGAGGGACTCCATCAGGCCCATATGCCTTGTTAGTATTGAGGCTAGTGATGGCAGAAAATACTTCAGCTGAAAAAATTTTAATGTCAGCCATGAGAAAGTCAGACGGGGGAAATGAAGGAGGAACAGCACTGGAATCGTCTAAGGTGGAACTGGAGGAGAAAGTCTGAGCAAAGAAATCTGCTTTATCAGTAGAAAAAAGAGCTACAGAGCCATCAGAGTAGAAAAGAGGAGGGGAGGATGATGAGGTAAAGCTGTTAGAAAGATTTTTGGCAAGGGGCCAGAAGGAATGGGAAGAATTAGAGTTGGAGAGTTGAGAGCATTTAGTACGCATGAAATTATTTTTAGCAGAGCAAAGAACAGACTTAGGACGATTCCGGGCAGAATCACTAAAAAGGTGTGATTCACGGGTGGGTTGGCTCTTGCATAGTCTAAGTAATAAACAGTCGTCTCACGCGCAGCAGGATGACGTCATGAGGATGACGTCACATGGCCTTCCATAAAAAACAAAAAGTAAAGAGATAACTCAAGTCTGACAAGTATACCTTGTTCACTCAGCTCTGCTGGCTAGAGCCAAGAAACATTTGAATTAAGACTGTTCATTGGTTTATGCAACACTGAGGTGTGTGGTAAATCTACAGGTCTTCTTATTTTAACACATATTTATATTTGTAAACTGCTTGCAATGTAAGCAGCCAGTTTAAATATGGAATTTCCAAAGCTAAAGAGGTCAAAGTTAGCTTTAAAAGTTTACCATTATCAAAGAAAACTAAGTTTTTATAAAGCTTAACAAAACAATGAGTGACAAATGAAGTAAATTCAGGCATGTATTATAGCACAACGTGTGGACGTACATGTACACAGTGGTTGGATAATATTCTTCAACTCTCTCTCTCTCTCTCTCTCTCTCTCTCTCTCTCTCTCTCTCTCTCTCTCTCTCTCTCTCTCTCTCTCTCTCTCTCCTGGGTCTCTCTCTCTCTCTCTCTCTCTCTCTCTCTCTCTCTCTCTCTCTCCTGGGTCTTCTCTCACTCACCCTCCTTACTTCATTTCCTCATATCTTCTCTCTCTAATTCCCCCTCCCTCTCCCCTCCTTTCCTCCTACCCCAAGTTCCCTCATTCCTCCCTCCCTCCCTCACTCTCTTCTGCTCCCTCCCTGCTTTCCTTAATGTCATCTTTTCCTCCTTCCTTTCTTTCCTCCTGTCTTCATTGCCTCCATCCCTCCCTTTTTCCCTCTCTCTCTCTCTCTCTCTCTCTCTCTCTCTCTCTCTCTCTCTCTCTCTCTCTCTCTCTCTCTCTCTCTCTCTCTCTCTCGCCCTGAACATTACGTCCGTCACTCATTGTCTTATAAAACTTTATAATCTTTAATTTTCTTTGATAAAGGTAAACTTTTGAATCAATTTTGACCTCTTTAGCTTCGGAAATTATTCCATATTTAAACTGACACGTTTTCAAATGCCGCACGTCTGAACTTCCCGCACGAGTAAGATGAGCCTGAGGGGAGACACATCTGTTCCCTACCGCCGCCCCGAGCCAACTGACGGCTGCGGGACCCCGTGACGTCATGCGCGGACGGCTCCAAAATTTGAACCAAGCGTGAGACGATTGTATATTACTTAGACTGTGGGCTCTGGTATCTTCTTGTTTCGGACAGCATTAGAACAAGCGTGATCAAACCAAGTCTTCCTTGCATTAGTCAAAGGATATGAGAAAGGAATGTATGCTTCCATGCCCGAGAGAAAAACCTTCATTATGCGCAAGGCACACTCAGATTGCTCCTGGCCATGGAAGCAATAATCATTCCAGGGAAAATCAAAGAAGAACTGCCTGAGGGCCTCCCAATCAGCAGTTCCAAAGTGCCACAGTCGACGTTTCTTTGGAGGGTCCACAGGCCGTACCGGAGCGATAGGATAGGTTAAAGTAATAAGGTTGTGATCGGAGGAGCCCAACGGAGAGAAAAAATTAAGTGTAAACAGAAAGATTAGTTGTAAGGAAGAGGTCACGTAAGTTGGAGCTCTCTCCAAGGCAATCAGGGATACAGGTAGGGTGCTGTACAAGCTGCTCTAAGTCATTAAGGATAGAATAGATGTAGGCTTGTTCACCAGGTGAATCAGTGAAAAGAGAGGCGAGCCAAAGTTGGTGGCGAACACTGAAATCTCATAGAATGGAGATTTAGAGAAAGGAGAAATGGATAGAATGTGTTCCATAGTAGAAGTAAAATAGTCGAAGAATTTTTGATAGTCAGAATTAGGGGATAAGTAAACAGCACAGATATATTTAGTCAGAGAATGACAGGAAAGCCGAAGCCAGACAGTAGAAAATTCAGAAGAATCAAGTTCAAGAACACGAGAGCATAGAGAAAGTAGGAGGATACATAAAAGGGTTTGCTCTCGGTTTCCTCAGGCAGCTGATTCTCGGTTAAAAAGAGAAGGTGAGGTTTATAGAAGAGGTGGTGTTCAACAGAGAGAAAGTAAGAGGAAAGACCGCGAATGTTGCAGAAATGAAGAAGTGTCAGACAGTGGTTCCAGGCATCTCGTTGAGTCGTCAAGGGGAGAGGGGGGTATGGTGGGGGCATTTATGGTCCCTTCCCCTCCTGGGGACTCCGAGGCATGGATTTTGTGCGCCATTTTCCTTTTTAATTTTGAAAAGGTGTAGTGTGTACTGTGCATGTAGACTGACGTTGACAGTTAAAGAAACTTGTATTGGAGAGCATGTTGGCCTACTCTCTGTGTTACTGAAACACTGAAAAAGTTCAGCAAAGGTGGATGGTCAGGAAATAATCTCGAGGGCTGATGAAACGGGAGCTGCAGCTCTCCCTGTCGTCAGCTTTCCATCCACCTTGGGAGTACTTCCTCTCCCTTTTGAAACTTAGATCCAAGCTGGTATTGGGGGAATCTTTTTAGCAATATAACCTCCAAAATACCTTAGTCCTTCTGATTCTGTGGCACTTGCCAGGTCACTACCAATATCAAGATCCTTAATGCTATAATTCTCTAGTACTTTGACATCTACACAAGCACTAAACATCAGTGACGTTAAGCCGAGTTCCCGTTGTAAATCTTCGTCATTTTTCTTCCCTTTCCTTTTGGTCCCATGAGCGAGCGAATTATCTGACAATCTGTTTTCCTTGTTTTCCTCTACGTTATATTTTTCTCCCATTAGTTCACTGTCTTTTACAAGGAGGTAAGATCTAATTTGGTACTTAACTGCAACAGGTGATGGACGGTAACACCTGCCTCCTGAGTGATGCAAGTATGCAAAAAAGTGCTCAAGAACATCCTGATTTAGTTTGTATGTCAATAAGATGGAAATGTTGTACTTTTGTCTCAACATATTGTACAAATCCGGTAATGACTTACAAGAAATGAATAGGCCTTTTTGAAATTGGTATGTTTGTTTCTGCCCACAAACTCGTAAAGACTTGAGTCTGTTAACCATTTCCTTCAGAAGATTGGTTTGTTGTCCATTAGCATTATAAGCATTTCGAGAATGTTCAACATCATATAGCACTTTAAACAGATCAAACCAAGCATCCACAAGTACTATGAACTCACTTGCGTCTTCCCAGTTTTTATTCTTAAGAAGGCCTCTCTTCCCAAAGGATGTTAATGCTTTGCCAGTCGTTGCATACAAAAGTTGTACTCCTAATTTAACGCTCATTCTCTGGGTACCTTTAAACTCCACGTGCTTCTCAGGCAAACGATGGTTACTTTCAGATCTCTAACACTTCGTTTCAATCATTCTCTCACACAGGTACCATCAACAATTCTCCCTTTATTCGGTATAAACTCATGATCAAGAAAGTTATTTCGAATTAACTTTACTAGATGAGGGGCGTCTGCAAACACGTAAACATGTTTTTCAGCAGCAGCTGGATCTGTGAAACTACTGTTTTCTGGAGTTATGCCGAGTGGCTTCCAAAGCCTCATGTTTTTAGGGCCCAGGTCATTAACTATGGCAACATATGGGAATCCAGATGCTTCTGCTTTGTCAGTCAGATCGAACAGGATGCCTTTGGTCATTTGACAATCAAAATCGTAACTAGAATGGCACTCAGTAGAGCGCATACCTCCGCCAACGCCCTATTTCGCAATGTTAAAGAAAGTGAAAAGAAAAAAAAATCCTGGATTCTCACCTTTATCCGGATCCACACCAAAATTCAGTGGAGTGTATTGTGGGCCAAGGCCCATTCTTCTACCAAGTTTCGTGGAAATCCTTGCCGTAGTTTTTGTGTAATCATGCTCGCAAACCAACGGACCAACAAACAAACGGACAGGGGTGAAAACAACCTCCTTGGCGGAGGTAATAAAATAATTGTGTCCATGAACCAACAGTTCCTGTTAACACAGCACACAACATTGTTTTGGGGCTCATAGAGAAAATCATTTAATGTATTATATGACCACTCCTTAGAAATACTACATTCATCAAAAGACAAAATGCATACACGATCAAGTTCAGCCATTTCTCCCTCCTTATGTGTCAGAGGACTAAACACTGCAAATGGGATAATTGGTTCCACGTCAAGTTCTGCAGCCCATCGGTTAATTGTTCAAATTGATGGGAAAGGAAGGCCCCACTTCTCTCTCACAAATCTGTAAGTTTTGCGGCTTAAATTTCTAAGGGCTACTGCGTGACATGTCATCATCACACCAGCGCCTTACTTGCTTTCCTAGAAATACAAAGTCCATTTGAGATGGGGAAAGAAAAGAGCCTAGTCGGCATTTAGCAGCATCAATAATTTTAGACACTACGTAATTCCTCTTCCAGTTTCTTAATTTCTTGGGCTTGGGTAATACTGGTCTCTTGAGCTTCGGGAATATTGGTTACTAAGAAAATTGTGGGTATGTCTGGGCTGCTATTGACTCCCTGGCACTGGGGAGCTTTGGGTCATGAACGGCAGAATCTGAATATATATATATATATATATATATATATATATATATATATATATATATATATATATATATATATATATATATATATATATATTGTTATGGAAAAGAGAAAGATAATGTACACATTAAGTGAGAATACTATGAGTCACTACTGTCCCATAAAGTTCCAGGTTCAAAACAAAAGAGTTAGGTAAAATTACAAGTTAAAGTTTAATGCACAAACTAACAACAAAACATTCAGGACTCATAAGGATAATGTAATGGCAAAAACAGGTTAAATATATGGTTAACTGCAATAGCCTCTATTAACACGAAATTAGCATGAGTAAATTTATCTAAGTCAGCCCTGGTAAAATGAAAATACACTGGGTAATGCTCAGTTAATGCAAGATAAATAATTACAGATACAAACTATTATTACCACTGGCTGACAAAATGAATTACAAAAACTTTACTAGGCCTACAAATCAACACCTTATGCTATACAGTACAAGAACAAAATGCAATAACACTTATACTCAAATCACACAGCTGCTAGATGGTTGGAGACTTCCTGAGAAACTCACAATAATAATAACTGTACAGGGGAGGACAGAGATGTGAACAAAATGAGGAGCAGATCTAAGTGGCAATGATGCAGAGACTGAGCTCATTATATAGGGGCCGGCAGAGCTTGATGCAACTTGTAAGAAGGACGCGCAAATGAAGCTATGGGGACAAAGAGTTGACAATCCCGCTCTAAACAACAGAAAGGACGACTTACTCTACTATAACGGTAGAAGGGGGGGACTGAGGCAGAACACGCTCGTGATCAAACATGCAGCATACTGTGCGTTAAAATTACACAAAGGATGATGAAATCATAGGCTATGTAACAATATATATATATATATATATATATATATATATATATATATATATATATATATATATATGTGTGTGTGTGTGTGTGTGTGTGTGTGTGTGTGTGTTGGTATTACTATTCTATCTATTGCCAGACGCCTCAATCCCATACGGGGTGGCCACAAACAAATCGCCTCCATGTCGCCATATCCATCGCCATTTCACTGCGTTCCCCCCAGCTTACACCCCACTTTCTTATATTCCTCTCCACCCAATCCCTCCACCTCATCTTCGGCCTCCCCCCCCTATCCCCCTCTCCACCTTACTCGCATACCTCTCCTTGTTGATCTCTCGCTCTCCATCCTCTTCACATGGCCAAACCACCTAATTGCTTTCTCCCAACACTTTCTATCACATCCACGTCCACACCTCAGTGCTCCTTTACTTCCTCACTTGTCAGTCTCTCTCCACATAACTCCACATGCTTCTGTCAAATATCTCATTTCCACTGCTCCCACTCTTGACATGTGTCCATCCAACAAGGTCCAAGCTTCACTTATCACAATACTGTCATGCAGTGACTTTTTTACTTCCATGCTCATTAACCTGTTCCTTATCACTGCATTCAAAGAACCAGCAACCTTTCTTTTATCATCCATAGTGGAATTAGAAGGAAACAGTGTGCCAAAAAGTATGGCTTTATCACTTGAACTGGCTGCTACTGTTCCATCAATTCGGAAAAGAGGAGGAAAGAAGGACTTATTAAATATATGATATATGTTTTCTGTGAAGGACCACAATGAACCATCAGAATTAGAGTACAGTACTCAAGACAGTAGATAGTTTCAAATGAAATTAATGCATTTATCACATTATAGCAGCAGCAATTGGTTTATGATATTTACAGCTGGGCTGCTCTTGACTCTCTGACTCTGGGAAATTGTTGGCCCCTGGACAGCAGAGCCTGAGAAATAAATAAGCAAATAAATGAAAAAATTACCCATAAAACTTGAATAGAGAATGAAAATGTTAAATACTGCAGTTTCAGTTCATAATTTTCCGGGATTATTTCGATATCGTTATCCAGTGCTTTCAACTATTCTAAAATATTTTTCTTCTGTCATGCTAATAAATCCTTCCTTGCAGAAATTATACGGAAGAAATGGGGTATTTTTTTGTTTTGGTCACCAATGTAGCTATATCGTACTTTCAACTGTATACACTTCCTTCACCAAAAAAGAAAATGAATGCAATTACAGTACTGATTTAGAATAAGTATGATATTGTTACACAGTGCAGATCAGCTGCTGGTCATTTAAATATGAAGTAATGTCTTAACGTTTTTAACCATTATTGACAGCTTTAAAAATGTGTAGAAACGTGTTGCGACTTTTAAAAAGCTTTTGCTTTTTGAGGACTTAAGTATGTCTTTAAAGTAACCAACATTTATTCCCTGCACTGAACACCGCCAAAGGTCACAGTTACAGTAAGCCTTCCCAGGTTCCATGGAACTCTAATATTGATAGGCAACATGAGTACAACTTGAAAACAGCAATTAACCTAAGGAAACCGTCCTGTCTTTCTGTTGCACTGACAGTGTGCTATAGCCTATTAAACTTGTATTAGTGATCAGGCAATCTAGACGAAACCCCAAAATCAATGTTGTAGAATACACTGAATCGGTGCTGTCAGTAACCCTGAACCATGGCTATGTGAGTGGAACTTCATAAAATCGAAAAAGAATAAAAAAATCAATATTCCATCCCACCGACAGTCTAGAATCTGAATGAACAGTCAATCCACAATACAGTTTTGCTAAAACGACATAATAGGTTAAGACACACGTCTACATTTGTAGGCAACTATTCTAAGAGAAGTCCTAGATGAGAATTTGACCCTTACCTTCTGATCATGGCAATTGTAGTGTTGGAAGGACTCCATTCTTCAGCTTTAGTAGATTTTTGGGCACTGGTTTCCCTAGCAACTCGTATATCATATTCCTTTCGTAATCAGAATGCCTAAAGTGCAAGGAGCATATTCTTGCATTAGCAGGGATGGTCTTCGTCCGTTTGCAAAGGTCCACCCACTCTTGCCCTTAATGTTCCTCTTTCGGAAACCAATGAAAAATTACGCCGGCTTCCCTCCCAGAACAGTCCCTAACTGCACAGGTGTTGGTAAGAGGGCTAGGAAGGAGAGTTAAGATCACTACGTCAGTTCAGACTTCACGCACACCCACCAGTAGCACGAGAGCACCTAAGCTGAAAAACCGCCACGTGATGTCATAGCACTTCATGCGCAGGACGGACGCGTTTTCGTCAGCGAATATCCCGACATGTCATTATATGGGCTTTGCTCCAGACAATCGCTGTGGGCACAGGGAGGCGGAGGGCAGCTAGGGGGAGGTTACAGGCAGCTCGGGCCATGTGATCCGCCTGGTCGTAGTGGATGTGACCAACATGGGCTGGGATCCAAATGAAGGAAACACTGAGACCAAGAGCATGAGCCTGATGGAGGCGGGAGTAAGGGGAGGCGAGGGGAGGGGAGTGGGGGTGGGTTGCAACTTAGGGCAAGGGCAGCTTGGCAATAGTTGATGATGTGACCTGGTAGTTGTTGAGAAAGAAGGAAGTCAAGGGCAGAGCATATGGCAGATAGTTCACACCGGGTACTGCTGGCCCAGTTAGGAAGGCAGTGGGAGGTGAAGATGGCAGAGGAAGCAGAGTTAGTAAAGACAATGCAAGCAGCCTCCTCCCGGCCGTTAACGAAGATAGAACCATCAGTGTAGACATGGACAGGATGGGAGAGTAGGTGCGGGCTACGGAGTTAAGGGTTTCAGTGATGGAGAGCTGAGGGAATTGGTAAGCGGGCAGAAGCAGTGGCATGTGTGTAGTCCATAGCAGGAGTTGTACGTGTCCAAGTAGGGGGCAAAGGGTCAGTAGGGACAGGAGTGACAAGATCAGCACAGATACTGGCGGGATCTCATCCAGAAAGCTGGAGAGGACGTTTGAGTCCCTAACGAATTCTTTTTAACCAGTTCGCCAGGCCTGGCACGTGAGTGTGCCGGATCCGGTTGAGGTGAATGGTATCTGAGAGAATATCAACCAGTCGGAAGTGTGGTCAGACACTGTGTGGCAGAGTCCAAGCATATGAATGCGATCGGTAATGGGACACATACTGAGGTCAGGGAGCATGTTACTAGTCTGGCAGACCTAGGGCAGCAAAGAATGAGTCCCATCATCCAGTTTTGTACCATTTCAAGTGGTTGGAGCTGTGCTGGGGGGACAAGAGAGAGGGATAGCATGATAATGAAGAAGGGGGCGAATATATAACAGGTAAAATGATTGAGTGATGGGGATGCTAACCTCATGCGAGTCACAAGTTAGCGTGGCAAGGAGTTTAAGTCTGTGGTGGAGAAGGGTGCAGATAGTTGAGACATGCTGGGAGGGGTTAAAGAGGGAAGAGAGAGGAATTCCAAGATATGTATAATCCTGGACTACCTCAGCATGACAGCCGAGGAGGGTTATGGTTGTGCAAGCAAGCCCATGAGTGAGGGATCGAGTGAACAGTTTGGTTTTGGCAGTGTTGATAATCAACCCACAAGCAGATGCAGCCTGGCCGAACTTAACTAGGTGACGTTGAAGAGTAACGGGAAAAGGGGAGTGGATGCAGATACACCATAGGTTAGGCTCAGAGAGGAGCCTGGGATAGGTCCTAAAAGACAGAGTCTGTTCATGAGAATATTGAAGAGAAAGGGGCTAAGTACCCCAACCTAAGGTGTGCCAAGATTGAAGGGTTGGTAATCACTGAATGCCCCACAAACCAGAACCCGAGAGTGGCGATGGGACAGGTAACTTTCCAGCCAGCAGAACAGGTGGCCAAAGACACTGGCGGGCAGGTTTGTCAAGGTTGATGTCCGGTTTGCGACGTCCAGTGCAACTTTGAAGTCAATGAAGGCAGTTCAGGAGGAGGATGTGAATTGAGTAATTCTGGAAGGCAATGTTGTGAACTTCGGCCTGGAAGGGAACCAAAAAGATGAAGAGAAAGCTGGTCCTGAAGAAGATCTCGGAGCCTTGCTTAAAAAATTCTCTCGAGGAGTTTGCATGTGCAGGAAGTTAGGGAAACGGGAGGAAAATCAGAGGAATTAGGCTTAGGGATGGGGATGATGGTGCTATAGATCCATTCTAGATGGAAACTGCCTTCAGAAAGACTGAGATTGAACAGTGTAAGGAATTGCCAGGGACTTGGGCAATGAGTCTGTGTGTGGCATAGGTGATCCCTTCATCACACGAGGGAGTTGCATTGCCTTGCAAAAGTGCAAGGCACAACTCATCACTGATGATGGGGTGATCATCGAGGGGAGAGGGCGTAGAGCAAGCCTCTGCAATACATGCCAGCCTGTTTCCGCTAGCAGCCAAGAGACGATCCTTGATAGAGGGAGACAGAGATGTCAGTTGAGAATTAGCATATTCCACAGGATTGTGGTGGAGAGGAGAAGGAGACTCACGTGACTGAACAACTCTGTTACCAAGCCCCCAAGCCCTAGATCGAAGAAAAACATGCCAATATTCCTGATGCACACTGTGCTTGAAGTCGCAGGACCTGACTGCAGTGAGATAGGAATGGAAATTGTCACCCGTACGGTCAGTGCGGAACACAACAACCTCTCGCTGCATGTCCTCTTCACTGTCACATAGGCGGCGATCTCGTTCCCACTCCCCAGCCAGGCAGGCAAAGGATTTCCTGTGGCTGACTTGATCATAAAAGGTCTGTACTACGGTAATCAGGGAGGTGTAAAGTTCAGTTGATGTGGTGAACGAATGACTGGCAAACTAGGTGATTAGCGTGTCCTTGAAAGCGGGTTGCAGAAGAATGGGGATATTAATCTTTTTCCTGACATGGTGGTGTTGAGAGTATAGGCTGGGAATGGAATAAGTGGCAAGGATGGCACTGTGGCTGGAGATGAGAGTATGGACAATGTCAACAGTGACATCATGTTGTACAACTTTGCTACCTAGGACAAAATTGAGTTGGCCTTCCTCAACATAAGTGGGATGAGGTGAGGGGAATGGATGCAGATGATGGTTATTAGCAAAGTCATGGAGACGATGACCAGCAGGAGAGACACGGGAACCACCAAATGACGGATGCGAGGCATTAAAATCGCTCAGGTAAAAAATAGGTGAGTGGTGGGCAGGTAAGTGGTGGGGTCACCTCCTGTTGGACTGAGACGTTACATAATTATATGCAGAGCATCGTTGACAGAGGCGATATAAATGAAGGAGAGAGGAGTGAGAAGAGGGAACTGATTTGGCAATGAGAGTGAGGAATAGTGACGAATGTATGTAAACAGGCCTTGGCCAGAGTGGGGTCTGGGTCGACGAGAGTGGGGGAAAGCTTCCTGAAGGCAGATAACAGCAGGGTGATGAGGCGAAGCATAATGAGGAAGGTCAGCCAGGCGGCGGTGGAGGCTCCGTATGTTCCAAGATAATATTGTTTAGTGTCTGGGTTTGGGAGCCATTAGGACAAGAGGGGAGACGGAGAACTGTCATGAGAGGAGTGGGGAACGGATGGTTGGGGAGGTGGGGGTAAGAAAGAGGAGGATGAGTGAGGACGTGGTAGAGACGGGGGATCCCATAATGTGCGGTTGCCGTGAGAGGAGGTAGGGCGAGGGGGGTGGCAGAGAGGCGAGGATGTATGGGGGAAAGGAGAGGGTAAGAGAATACAAACAGAGAAGTCTTGTGTGAAAGGGTGAGGCTGGGACACAGGTGGAGGGACAAGGCTTGGTGGTAGTGAGACTGGAGGGAGCGAAGGAACAGAGATAACAGCAGGGATAATTCTTACATGGGAGTTGGATTGTGGGAGCTGTGAAGTAGGCAGAGAAGGAATATTAAGGTAAGAGAGTTCATACAAAAGGAGATTGCATAGTTCATCGTACTGTTGTTGCACGAGTCGTAGTCGATGGTCTGATGGACGAGGCAGGGGTTGAGGGAGGGAGGGGTGAGCAGCTTGTAGTGGGGCACGGGGAGTGGTAGAGGCTGAGGGGGAGGGAGAAGGGGGGCATGACGTAGAACCAGCGGAGGGAGGGTGTGTCGGCTGATAATCAGGAGCAGAGGTGGCGGTGGGGGACAGGGGTATGTCAGGCTGAATGACGACCTGGGCAGTCTAGGTGCCACGCAGCGACATCCTCATACCCAAGCTGGGGGCACCGGAATTGCGATGAATGTAGGAGACGAAGGTTTGCAGCCAAGGGGTCAATGGGAGCTGGCGGTGCGGGTTGCGGGAACAGCTCCGGGCACTCAGGTGAGTGGAGGTCAGGTGGACAGGGATTGGGAGAGAGCACTGTGGCGGAGTGCTTGACAGAGCAGGTTGTGGTTGAATGGAGACCACTGCACAGACCACACCGTTCTGCAGATCGGCAGTAGCGTGAAACAAGGCCAGGCTCATAACAACGATAACTCAAAGACTGTAAGGACGTGGCTTCTACAAAGGTACAGGGAGGAGGGGAGTCCTCTCCCTTCCCTGCAACAATGGCACTGTTGATGGGTTTGCCCAAAGAGTTGTACAGGCGACATGCCAGCTTGACACCTGATATTTTTTTATAAGATTGCAACAGAACAGTCATTTGCCAGGCGTTTGACTAAGTACTCTGGTAGTTTTTTTGAGCAATGAAGAGCATCATGAAGTACAAATTTGACGCCAAAAAGCCTCTCGGCTGTAATGAAAAAGCTTCGTAACAAAACTATAACAGAGGAGAATACATTGCTCTCGTTGTTTTATTTCCCCGAAAACGAAGCCCGAGTTTGGAAAACCTGGCACTTATTTATTTTCGTCGTTTTAATGAAGCTGCTACAAAGCTGAGTTACTTCTTGCCTCCTGAAATGTTCGTTATATAATGTAGTTTTAGCCAAATACTTGTTTTATTTCTCAGTCTCTCTTTTGGTGGAAATTTAATGTATTAAATTATTCTACACTAGCCATCCTAGCTCAGGGACAATCCCCGTTCCTAGATTTGATCATGACATCCCTCTAGGAAAACGCAGTACCTCTGCTTTTAAATAAGTCATATAATCTTGGAAAGGGGACTGTCTCTGAGATAGGATGGCTGATGTAGAATAATTTAATAAACCATCATTAAAATTCCGCCAAAAGTGAGATTGACAGATCAGGCAAGTGCTTGGGTAAAACCACAGTATATATCGAACATTTTAGGAGGCAAGAATTAACCAGGATTTATAGCAGCTTCATTAAAAATGAAAAAAAATATATAAGTACCAGGTTTTCAACATTCGGGCATCGTTTTCGGGGAAAAAAAACAACGAGAGCAATGCATTGTCCCCTGTTACATTTTTAGTACGAAGTTTTTTCAGTACCTCTATAGTGTATGATGGTATTTTGCCACACAGGCTGACACATCAACAGAGAAAAATCAAGGTAATTGAACAAGTACTTGGAGAAGAAAGGCGTTAGGTAGCTTCACAAGTCCCCCATTAGTGAAGGTTGAAGTAGTCAGTCAGTCAGTAAGTGAGAGTCAGTAGACTGTAGCACCAATAAAATGGGGCAGTACTTCCAAGATGGATGGAAAGTTGATGACTGGGAGAGCTGAAGCTCCCGTTTCATCAGTCCTCGGTACTAGCTTCTGACTATCCCCTTTTGCTGAACTTTTTCAGTGTTTCAATAACAGAGAGTAGACCAGCATGCTTTCCAATACAAGTTTCACTAACTGTCAGCACTAAACAAGATGCACATTACACACTACACCTCCGATTCAAAGTTTAGGAAAAATGGCATCTCAACACCAAACCTCAGAGTCCCTGGGAGGGAGGAATCATAAAAGTGCCCACCATCTGCCCCTCTGCTGGTGAAGACCAAGCGAGATGCTTGAAACCACTGTCTGACTCACTCCATGTCCATTTCAGCAACATTTGCAGCCTCATTTCTAACTTTGTTGAACATCATATCTCCTCTGAACCTCACCTTCTCTTCCTCACCGAGACAGTTGTCTGAGGCAACTGATAGTAAACCTCTGTATCCTCCTACTTTCTCTATACTCACTTCAAAGCCAAAGGTGGCTGTTGTATATATGTTTGCAGTAATATATTTTGCTTTCATGTTCCTGAACTTGAATCTTCTGAATTCTCTACTTTCTGGCACTGACTATCCTGTCATTCTCTGACTGAATACATTTGTGCTGTTTACTTATTCTCTAATTTTACCAAGAAAAATTCCCCGACTTACTTCTAAGATAATCATCCTATCGGTTTATCCTTTCTCTGAAATCTCCATTCTGGGAGATTACATTGTTCACCACCACCTTTGGCTCTCCTCTCCTTTCACTGATCCACCTGGTGAACCTGAATGCCCCTGCTCATATCCTTGACCACCTTGGATAGAGTTCCAGCATACATGGCCTCTTCCTTACAAATAATCGTTCTGCTAAAGACCGCCATGGAGAGTTTCAACATAATTGGCTTCTTTAGCCTTCTGCTAATGCTGATAATCTTTCCTCCATTGGCCTCCTCCGATCACAACCTTATCACTTTAATGTCCTATCTCTTCAGTAAAGCCTATGGACCCTACCAAGATGCGGCAGCTGTGCCACTTCGGAGCTTCTCATCGGGAGGCCCTCAGGCAGTACTTCTGTGGTTTTCCCTGGAATGATTATTGCCTTCATAGTCGAGATCCATCTGAGTGTGCCTTGCACATTAAGGAGGTTATTCTCTCGGGCATGGAAACACACATTTCATTCTCTTATCTTGTGGCTAAAGTAAAAATCACTCGGTTTAATCACCCTTATTCTAGTGCTGTCCACAACAATGAGAGGGCCTACAAAATGTACTTGAGCCAACTCACCCCGGAATATTATCTATTTTATATTTCTGGTCGAAACTTAAGTCCCTTCTTCGGTATGCTAAAAAAAATAATTTCATTCGTACTAAATACTCTGAACTCTCCAACTCAAATCCTTCTTCTTCCCTCTGGCACCTTACCAAAAACCTTTCTAACAACTTTACTGTATCATCCTTCCCTCCTCTTTTCCACTCTGATGGCTCTGTGGCTGTTTCTTCTACTCCACCTTAGACGATTCCAGCGATGTTTCTCCATCAATTCCCCCTTCTGACTACCTCATGGCTGACATGAAAATTTCTTCAGTTGGTGTATCTTCTGTCATCACAAGCCTCAATACGAACAAGGCATATGGGCCTGATGGGGTCTCCCCTGTTGTCATCAAGAACTGTACTTCTGTGCTTACACACTGCCTGGGTAAACTCTTTTGCCTTTGTCTGCCAACTTGTACCTTTCCTTCGTGCTGGAAGTTTGCTCTCATTCAGCCTGTCTCAAAGAAGGATGATCATTCCTAGCCCACTAACTATCTCCCAGTGGGGGACCTGTGACGCTGCCTAGCACTAGAGACCACCACTTTTAACAGTTCCGCCCCGAGTACCTACGTGTTAAATTACCGTGATATTTCTCTGTTGATGTGAGAACCTGTGTGGCAAACTACCATCATACACTGCTGAAGTACTAAAGAAAGCTTCGTAACAAAAATATAACGGGAGAATACATTGCTCTCGTCGTTTTTCACCCGAAAACGAAGCCCGAATATTGAAAGCCTGGCACTTATATATTTCTTTTCGTCGTTTTTAATGAGGCTGCTACAAAGCTTAGCTAATTCTCGTCTCCTGAAATGTTCGATACACACTGTAGCTATAGCCAAGCACTTGTTTTGTTTGAGAGCCTCTCTTTGTCTCTCTCTTGGCGGAAGTTAAAAGATGATGTATTGCATTATTCTAAATCAGCCATCTGAGCTCAGAGACAGTCCTCGTTACAAGATTTGATATGACGTATTTGAAAGTGGTGGTAGCGCGTTTTCCAAGCGGGATAAGTCATATCAGATCATGGAACGGGGTTTGTCTCTGAGCTTGGATGGCTGTTGTAAAGTAATTTAATACACCATCAAATTTTCGCCAAGAGACTGACCCAAACAAAACAAGTGCTTGGCTAAAACTAGAGTATAATTTGAACATTTCAGGTGGCAAGATTTAACTTGGTGGTAAGTGGGAGCGCTCAACATCCAATCACTCGATGTAGTGCTGCTCTGGCTGTCTGCCCTTTCCTCTCTTCCTTCCTCACTCTTCTGTCCCTCTTTCCTTC